>NW_024582683.1:551658-559952 GCF_018398535.1 Haplochromis burtoni | reverse complement strand
TCTACATAAATGCCCTCTGGGTGACATATAACACATTCTAAGTAATCAATGGCTTCTTATAACAAATTCTGTATATTTGGATGTTTGTGTGCAGCATTTTGCATGTCAGCATAAGCATTTGTTAGTAAAGCATTCTTCATTGCATCAGCGTGTGTGTGTGTGTGTGGATCACTTCTCAGTGACTCAGCATTTCAATTTAGGAGTGTGTGTGTTTGTCATTTCTCAATTCAATCAACGAGTGCACATGTGTTCATGTGTGTATTTCACTTCATTCTGAATCTGTGTGTGTGTGTGTGTGTGTGTGTGTGTGTGTGTGTGTGTTTTAACTACTACATGGAACTGCTCACCTTGTCCCTTAGATTAACTCTGTATTAATGTATCTCTGTGTTAGTTCTGCAACAGACTGGTGACCTGTCCAGGGTGTACCCCACATCTCACCCTATGGTAGCTGGTAATAGCTCTAGCCCCTCCTCTCCCGACCGTGATAAGCATGAGCGGAAGAGGCTGGATGGATAGATCGTGCAGTCACGTAAAGACTATTGGCAAGATGGTGATGGTTGATGGTGTTATAAAATTTATATTCACTATATTAATTTATAAATGGGAAAACTTGCTAACTAATGAATTTATATTGCTGTGTGAGAGATGTATTACAAAAATGCAGGGCCTATACACGTCCCTGCAGTGATCGGTAATGCTTTTGTTTTTTTAGTCTGACTTGGATTGCTGTATTAGCAATACAACATCCATTTAGAATATATGTTCTAAAAAAAATCTTGCCTTCAGAATTGATTATTTAAGACTCATTCCTGGTGATGAATAAAAGCTTGTGTAAAATGTTCCAGCTAGCATCATACCCTTGTTGCATCACACCCAGCTAGGATCATGCCCTGGAAACAAGCCGATCACTACCCCCTGTTTGAGACCTTGAAACAGATCTGCTGGTTACCCGTTTGCAAATAGCTAAACATTTAACCTATTCAGTGAAAGAAATTGGGCAATGCTAGCTCTGCTGTGGCGCCACTCCAGGCAGGATCAGTGGCTGCCACTCATACTCACAGATCAGTTAGAGCTAAGGCCTGTCACTGCCTGGCACATGAGCTCAGGGGGGTGTATGGAGGGTACCCTGAGACAGAGACAGAGAGGTTTTGTTTCTTTTTCTCCCTTCTCCCTTCCTCATAACAGTTTTACGTATTTCATGTGTGTAGCTGGAACACTGAATTGCTGCTGGTGCTAAATTTCATTTGTCAACAAATGAATCAATTGGAATCAATTTGTAAGTTTTTGTTTTTTAACATTGAACATTTTAGCACAAAGACTTCTCCAAACGTATCACACAGAGCATTATTGGTAAACCAATGAAAGTAATCATCAAACGATAAAAATAGGACCTAAAGTGCATACACTTTAGGTCCTTTATTTTGTCACAAAATTGTGTTGCTTCATAGATGCTTTTATGCTTTCGAGCATATTTATTTATATTATTATTATTTAGAACATTCATAGTTTTATATTATTAATATTCATAATTATTTTAGACAAATACAGGATCAATCAGGACCATCAGACAGGTGAGCTGTCACATCTGTTCACAGCAATGATCCACATATTAAGTGTGATCATGGGCCATAAACTTATAGTAAGCATTTCCAGTATTTCAGATTATTGTTCTGCTGTTTTTGTGCATTAACTTTTTCTGGACTATTTAAAGAGGAGGTTTATCCAAATTGTTCTTAAAACCTCTTGTGGAGCTTTTCACTCCTCATGTCCTCCACAGGAGCTGATCCTTCTTGTGTCACCAGCCACCACTGGTATGTACAAAATTTATGTATGTTTGAATGAACCAGTGGCTCTCATACATCTCCCCAACATTTTATCCTTGAATTCCTTCATGTTTAATCTGTCTCCATATTGAAGAGGGCTGGCGCGATCAGTTGTGGCTGCAAATCAGCTTTCCTCAATCTAGGAACAACAGTGCCTCCTAGGGTAACAAAAAACAGTGCATTTGTCTTCCTTTTCCTCTTTTTCCATCTCTTTTTCTTTGTTTTTGTTATTTAGGGCCAGAACTAAACTACAGTATTTTTGACAGAAACATGATTCACACTACTTAAAGACAACTTGATGATGTTTGAGAGTGACAAAGTAGAAAGAAAAAACATTAAAGAGAACATTTAGAAATAATTGATTCATATATGGTAAATGCATCATCAACAGTGAGAGAAAAAATTTTTGTATCTAATTTGGCCATGCAAAGAAATACAAAGGAAGATCAACAGAAGTCATGAATGAAAGTGTTTAAATGCCTCTAAGCTTTCTGAAGTATGCATATATATCCAGCAACTTGTTTCCAGTTTTAAAACAACTAAACATAACACAGCTTTTTTTTTAATCTGGTGTATTATCCCTACTCACTTTCACTCCTACTGGCAATCTATTTACTGTAAATGAGCACTTCTTTAAATGAACAGCGAGCATGCTGTATTATAGTACTACCCGTGACACAGTGAGGGTAATAATTATTTGATTCCCAGCTGAATTTGCAAGTTGGCTCACTTACAAAGAAATTAACAGTGTCTATTAAAAAAAAAAAAAATTATGAATTGAATTGCATTTTCCCATATACTGGATGTGTGCCCATGTGGGCCACATGGACACACGACCGACCAACCGATCGATACTCCTGA
The DNA here is from genome assembly GCF_018398535.1 of Haplochromis burtoni. Lineage (NCBI taxonomy): Eukaryota > Metazoa > Chordata > Actinopteri > Cichliformes > Cichlidae > Haplochromis > Haplochromis burtoni. The sequence goes on along the minus strand of NW_024582683.1, from coordinate 557,268 downwards.
TCTTAGTGTATTATGTAAATAACGCCCACCTGTCCAGAGAATCATTTCTTCCAATCTAGCCTCTCCACCACCATGACATCAGGGACAAGACTGTAAACCTGCATAAGGCTAAAATGGGCAACAAGACCACCAGCAACAAGCTTGATGAAAAAGGTGACAACTGTTGGTGCAAAATGGAAGAAATATAAAATGACCATTAATCGTCCTTGGACTGGAGCTGCATGGAAGATCTATTAGTGTGACAATGATCATGAAAAGATGGTGGATCAGCCCCAAACTACATGGAAACGCCTTGTTAATGACCTGAAAGCAGCTGAGACCACAGTCCCCAAAACACAACACTACGCCTTAATGACTGAAATCTTGCAGCCCTTCAGAATGTCCTTCTACTTAAGAAGGAACATGCATAGGCCCATCTTAAGTTTGCCAGTGAACATTTATATATTTTTATAAATTGTTGGTAATATTCTATTTCTCTCCATTAAAATGACACTATCATAAAAATCCAAGGCATTTCATTTCTAAATAAGTGAGCAAACTTACAAATTCAGCAAGGAATCAAATAATAATTTCACGCACTGTAGATCTGGGGCATGTCTTATAAAGCAAGTTGTATATTTTATTTGCTTTCTTATGTGACTTTACTCAGCTTAAATATTGCAGTCATCCTAAACTGTTTCACACTGGTGGTTATCAAGTTATTTATTTGAGATTTGAGTAAGGAGATAGACATGGAATCAATGTACCTAACTGCAGCCATTAAAATATTTTTGTAGAACCTTGGCACAGTATATTGAACTCCTTACTTCTTCATTTCAGGTTTTACTAAGGGAATACATTAGCATATATTAGCATATTTTTAAAGTAAAGCCAGCAGTGTAAATTCTAATTCCTCTATTGTTACTCATAAACACTTAAAACCATGAGAAACTGAAACTGTACTGCAGGTTTTACACTTTTTGTTTCTGGACATTGAATATGGACGAAGTTGTTATGCATTCCCAGCGACATGATTTACACTGTAGTTACTTTATATATTATCATTATAATTAATTCTGTGACTAGATCCAAAACTACCACGCATCTAATCTTTGATTGAACATTCTGCAAACAAGTTTCATAACCAAACAATGCATGCACAGCTTAAATCACAAATGAAAATGTCAACATGGTGGGAAGTACTATGCACACCAACTGTGCAGAACACGCTTAGGCGAGTGTTCAAAATGTTCACTGTTCTGAAGTAATGGTCTGTTTTGTAAAGGAGAGCCTCAGTGAGAGTAATGTAGAAAGATGAGAAGCAAACTACTCAAGGAGAAAATAGAATTTTTGCAAGACAGGGGATTGTGTTTCTGATGTTTGAAGCATGGCCATAAGACCTATAAGAATTGGCTGCCAAGAAAAGCTGTGCTGACGAGTGTGTTCCTTGATGTATTCCACATGACAAAATGAGATGATGCGGATGATCAGATGGGTAATGGTCAGAGACAATCATCTGTATTTTGTATGCATAAAGTAAAATGTGCACATCCTTCCTTAAAAGGTGTTAATAACATCTGTGTTACCTACTTTTTCACTAGTGTATTAGACAAAATATAATGTATCAACAATTATGCATAAAATGGGTGCAAAACCTGTTTACACAATGCACTAAACTATATTTAAAAACTATGCAGAAGGCATAGTGAGCCTCCCCTTAACAATTCAGCCGAGGCATCTGTATCAGGATTTTTTCAGACACAACACTGAGCTGTAGGTCACCCACATTTTGACAACACTCAGAGCCCAATACACAGTCGCTGTAGCTCCTCACACTGAAAGCAGGAAAATAGAATTGCAAAAGTACAAGTGCGTATAGTGTGGGTAAAATTCGAGCCATTATAGCACCAGTTTAGGCAGCTGGAATAATTAAAATTGAAGTGCATCTTTTTTTGTCAAATGGACAACTGAAAATTACAGCTGAAAAGCTTTCTGTGTGGATACGGCTTTACCCGCAATTGCAAGCTTATCGCAACAATGACATATGTCCTCTTCAGGTGCAACAGAGCTGAATTTGCCTGAAAAACCTGAAAGATGCTCACTGAGTTATAAAATATAGAAAAAAAAGTAAAGAAATTAGAAAGTTCTTACATCAGCAGAACATTAATTCTACTGATCATTTTTAAATGCATATTAAACATTTTGATTATAAATAATAAAAATGATTTCTACATGTTTCTTCATGTGTATGGAACGTGCGCGCAAGTGTATACCGTCTTGTCTGCAGGTGGAACGAGGTGGATGTGGGTAAAGGAGAGGGGGATGTTAATGTATGCTGCATTATTTATCGGTTCTCATCCATGTCCATGCTTTGTGCCCATTTCCCTGTGACATTTCAGAGGCTGAGGAAAAAAGCAACAAAACAATGTAATGGAGAGAAAGACCTTCAGCACAGTACAATAGAGCTGAAAGAAGCGTGACGGATGAAGCAAACGCCTCGATTACCACTCACAATTCCCTTTCTCACTACCTATCTGTGCAGCTTGGTGTGCAGATCACATGTGCAAGAGACTGGAAATGCAGTAGGGCTGCTATGTAATACAAGGTCCTCGTAATTATATGTGAGATATATTATGTTGGATGTGCTCTCTTTTATCTTCATGGGCTCCTCTTTCATCTGTCAAGTCTAATGAACAGATGTTGCTCAGCTGTTGGAGTCAACATGATGGACTGAGTTGCTGGCAGGCTTATCCTTCTGCTGTGAAAAAGTGAGAGAGGTCATCTGGACAGTGAACAGCATGCCAGGGTGTCTTGACTCTTCTGTGTATCTCATCTTTTTTTCCCCTCATCCCTGCCCTCGTTTCTAACATCCAAGAGCTTTCCATGCCCATGTCCCAACTACAGCACTCTACCACCTACTGTCCTGTCCATCTGAGCCCTTGTCAGCCATTCTGTTCGGCTGATCATTTACCTGTAATGTGCCCTTGTCCACAACTGGGGAAGTCAGCCTGTGAAAAGGTCAAACTATTCATAATAAGGTCAACAAGGCCTCTGACAGCCAAGAAAGGAAAGAAGGAGAGGAAGACTGGTAAGACTGATGTGATAGAATTATGGTTGCATTAAAAGTCACTGAATATTAAATATAAATTACTTTGAGCAACCAGATTCAATGAAGCCAAATCACATATTACTTGTGACAGTGGATAGCATTGAGTAGTTTTATAAGATGAACCCCAAGTGCTTCCCAGTCTCTTTACTTTACTTCCAGTAAGTAGAAATAGTGACACTGTAAAAAATGAATCTTCACATACATTTCTCCTACATTTATGGTGTATTCATTAAAATTAAGTAATACAAGCCAAAGTGAAATGAACAGAAACATTTAAAAGCATTTCTGTGGAAATAAATGAAAGAGATATTTTTTTAGAAAGGAAGACACTTGATTAAGCCAACAGGCAACCTGCCCAATCAAGTCTCATTTGTTTCCTGATATCCCTTTAACACTGCTATTTAAATAAAGAATAGACCACCCTCCACCCTGACTCCATCCTTTAAAACCTTAAAATAAGACATGATACAAACTCATCCAATGGTCCAGTCTTCACACACTTACTTTCCACTTTAAAATTTTCAGTTCTGAAAAAGATGCAGAAGAACTAAACAAACTGAGGCACAAAAGCAGAGTGACATGACTTAAATTCCATTACCTCTCTTAGAAGCCTTGGCCTTCCTGTGTTTACAGAAACACAATCTCCCACACAGGAAAAGTGAAAGGGAAGAGTGCAGTCTAGTACATTCAGCTGGAGGCAACATTTCAGATTTTCTTCCTCTGAAAAAATGTTCTTGAGCTAAAAAGGCCTCCAGCAAAGAGTGGGATAAAGACTGGCCTGGCTGTCCTGAGATGGAGAGACCTCCAAGCTACTGTGGTTATGTTTCTGCTTGTTCCAATTTACAGTGTTGGTCCTCCTGTGCAAAACTGAGTTGTTCTGAATGTTGTCTGTACTGTAGCAACATTTAAAAACAACACAAAGTACTAATGTCAGGTCAGTGCTGCTGACTATTTCACAGATTCTCTGATCCCCTTGTAAACACGGGACATATTTCTCTAAAACGGTTGACAATAATTGAATTTCACAACCTCTATAATGTCCACCCTTTATTTTTGTGATGTCTTACCTAGGAGGTTTCTGAAATACATTGCTGGTGCTCACTTGGTATTATATGTAATATATCTTGGTACATGCCTTCTGACAGGCTGACACTGTAGGATGCCAGTCATTTGACAGAGGTGTAAACATTTGACCATGACACAGATTTCACACTGTACAGCTTCTGTTCTCTGAGCTTCTCTTGCTGGGGGAGAATGGTCAGTTCTCCTGCTCCCTTATAGTGCAGTGGGACAATGCAGACAGACCTGTAGGCTACACTCTTGATCTCAGAGTGAGGCCAGCAACGGTGACAAAATTAGCTCTTGCTACAGACCCTACATCTTTGCACTGCACAAAAAAATGTTAGGGATTTTCCCAGATCAGTCACAGATGTGGCACAGAGTATCTTGCAAAACTCTCTTTCTGTATTCATTCCTTGTCAGTCTCCAATGACACCCATGACAGATGTGTTACAGGATAAAGAGCCAGAAACGGATTGTAAGATAACAACCTAAGGCAACATCACAACAGAGGTCAGCAGTATGAAGCTTGCATCTCTTTTAAAGTCAGTCCATAAAACTGGAAGCATTTCATAAGAGCAAAACTGACAAAGGTCACGCCAACCGAAACGTTGAAAATTATTAAAAAAATTATGGTAAACGGGACAACGTGTACAGTTTATTTATGTATGTATGTGTGTGTGTATATATATATATATATATATATATATATATATATATATATATGGATGACTTCCATTAATTGAATTCCGCATCTTACGTAATATTCACCGACTCCGTCCCTTCCTTACTCCCCATGCTGCTGCCATCCTTGTCCATAGTCTTATTACATCCCGTATTGATTACTGTAATTCCCTCCTATTTGGTCTCCCTAAAAGGTCCCTTCATAAACTCCAACTTCTTCAAAATTCTGCAGCTCGGGTCATAACTTGCACTCCGTTAAGTGCTCATATTACCCCAGTTCTTCAGCAGCTTCACTGGTTGCCCATAGAAGCCAGGATAAATTTTAAAATCTTACTTCTTGCATACAAGTGTATCCATAAATCTGCTCCTTCATATTTGTGTGACCTGCTCCATATCACCACTGTTTCCCGCACTCTCAGATCATCATCTGCTATTCATCTTACTGTTCCGTCCATCACACCTTATCACTATGGGGAACAGAGCTTTCAGTCGCTCTGCTCCTCGGCTCTGGAACTCTCTTCCTCCTGCACTAAGAAATATTGACTCCCTCTCCGTATTTAAGACACAGCTCAAAACACATCTGTTTAAACTGGCTTATTCGCTTTAATGCTGATTTTATCTGTTGTCACGCTCTGTTTTGTAATTTTAACTTATTTTATGTATTTTATGACTATTGTTCCTTTTATTAATTGTGTTTTTTGTAAGGTGACCTTGGGTTTCTGAAAGGCGCCCTCAAATAAAATGTATTATTATTATTATTATTATTATTATATAGTATA
>NW_024582683.1:502306-551633 GCF_018398535.1 Haplochromis burtoni | reverse complement strand
TTTTTATTTTTTTATTTTTTTTTAAATAGTATTCCTCTATGCACCTGGCATTGATTCAGGTGTGCAGAGATTTCTTTAGGTATATACTTGTATTACAATACTACTCATATGGAGATGATATGTTAATAATTGACAGCATTTGAATTATAAGGGTTTTATTGTTTTCAAACAAAGTTTACAAGAAAATATGAGCTGATGATTATAGAATTCTGGGCTGGCGGTAAAATTAGGTCCAAATCTAATCAATATGCAGTAAAAGAATCAAGGGTCACATCAGCTTACACCAGAGGTGAGAAACTTACATCAGTCAGGCGCTCCTTTCTCAGCTATTTTAAATACCTATTTAAGAATACATTTATTTATATTTGTGTGCCCGCTTGTCCTGCAAAAACATCTACTGAACTGTTTTAATGTTTAATGATTACTGGTGTAAAAGCTGGGCTCTAATGGCGAAATCAACTTAAACTGTGACTATGAGGTGACTAGGGCCCTGTACAGCATATTTGTTCAACATATCTGGCTACACATCATCAATCAGGTTAAACAACCACACGAAAGTGCTTATCAGCTCAATAGGTTAACCCAGGGTTGATCAATCTAGCTCTGACCATGTCTGCATGAAAGGTGTGGTGCTGGCAGCATATGACCAGTTACAAACATGAGCAGGTCTACTGTCAGCAGAGCAACTAACAAAGCAAGATAACTTCAATTAGAAAGAAATGAAAATGTTAAACATAAAATATAGAATGGAAGCAACAAATCAGCAATATTAAAAGTACTGTATGAATGTATGTGAGTCTAGTCACTAAGACTGGAAAAGCACTACTTTGTTAATAGAGTCTAAGCCAGGGGTGGGCAATCTCAGTCCACGAGGGCCGGTGTCCCTGCAGGTTTTAGAGCTCACCCTGGGTCAACACACCTGAATCACATGATTAGTTCGTTACCAGGCCTCTGGAGAACTTCAGGACATGTTGAGGAGCTAATTTAGCCATTTAAATCAGCTGTGTTGGTTCGAGGACACATCTAAAACCTGCAGAGGCCTGAGAGCAAATAAAGTAAAGATTAAATACAAAACATTTTTCATGGTAAAGTCTGCAAATTTGATCTTAGGACAACAGGTGCAAGCAGATGGCCTGTTTTAAAGTAATAGATTAAAACTTTTAAAACATTAACATTTTTCAATTTGCAGCCAAGAGGAAAATAAAATATAGAATAATAAACCCCTGCTTGAAACCCCTTCGACCCTCTTACTGCTCACAATCATGACGACTTCTTCCGTGGAACTGATTTGTCAGTAGTTGGTGATTTAATACCTGAAAATAATCTCCACCAGAACAGGTGAGGTCTGGAGCATAAGTTAACATGGTGAAGTACCCTGGTAAGTAGGGAACCACCTTTTAACAGTAAAAACCCAAGGGTTAAGCACAAAAGCTTCAGAAAACACAATAAACTTTCAACAACAAATGATGATTACTAAAATGATAATACTAACCATAATAGATCACTTAAAACAATAAGGTAATAAAGTATCAGAGCAATCAGAAATCTAAAGCCACAAAAAACTGTGACAGATTGTTACTTTTTAGAGCATCCAAAATGCATAACACAGGCAGAAGACAAAATGAACAAAGGGAAAGCCATTTTATTTAAGCTGATGCATAAAACCCCAAAAGCGAGCAAACAGAAATCCAAATCAGTCACAGGTGTACAGAGAGGGAAACAGAATGGGAGGCTTAACAGATGCTGTGACAAAGGGGAAGACAGGACTATTTATACTCACAGGATAATCAGGGAAGTGGAAACAGCTGAGGGAATAAAACATGGGTGTAGACAATGTTGACAATCTTTGGGGGGGAGTAAAGCTCAAAGAAAAACACCAGAGACAGCAAACTACCAAAGTAAAACAGGAACTAACTGCTACACTGTTACATAAATGGTAAATGGCCTGTATTTGTATAGCGCTTTACTTAGTCCCTATGGACCCCAAGGCGCTTTACACTACAATTAGTCATCCACCCATTCACACACACATTCACACACTGGTGATGGCAAGGTACATTGTAGCCACAGCTGCCCTGGGGCGCACTGACAGCACTACATAGACAAAACTGAATGACACACGGAAAAACATAACCAACGACCTGCACTGCAAGAACTCCAAGAATACAACCCAAAAAACATAAATAAACCCAGAAAAAACCCACATTCAAAAATTTACTAAGTCATGTGGACTAAATCTGGATTGCTATGTATTACACTTCAGTGTTGGTGAGTGAAATTCTGGTATTTCATTAATGATCCAGTTTGCACCATATTGTAGGTTTGTGTGTAACTGTAAATTTTTTTAATGCTTTTTTGCTAACCAAGCTTGCAACTATAGCTGATAACTCAGCACTCCATCATCTCATCCCAATATGTTTAAAAAAACAAAGCAAACAAAAAAAAAACAAAACACAAATGTGGGCAACCAAAACACTCCTTGAAATAAGGGAGTCTCACCAATTTGTGCCATCACATGGACTACACCCATCGTTGATTTCTCCACAAAAATGCAAGTCAAAGTTAAAAGACAAATGACAACTTTTGGTTTATCAGGCCAACTGATAAGGCATTCAATTTCGTATGGACTTTCAGTGGCCTCTTCAGAAAGTCCAGGCAATGAGAGGTGAGCAAGGGGAGTCCATGTTGTCCCTTATTCCCAATTCAATATGAAATGCAATTGCTTTGTCTCACTTTTTACTCCCAATCTGCTGCACTCAGCCACCTACTCATCTAATCTCATTCTTGAGTAAAGAGTTCCCCTGATATGGAGAGAGTGACAGATTGAAGAGAAACGAGACATAGTACAGAGTGGAGAATGAATTTTTTAAAAAAGTTGGCATGTATACAGTAAGATAAAAACACTGGAGACTAACAGCTCTATTTTGGATCTAGAATTTTTATACAATCTCTTTAGCCTTTAAAGAATCTTTAGCTTTACTTTGTTTTTCATCTTTGACTTTTAAAAAGTAATAGCAGTGGGTCTTTTTGCTGCAAAAAATGGAAGGATGGAAAGCTTTGATAATAATTGTTTTCTTATAAAAGTGACACCAACACCTGTAAAACATATTAGGATTTGCTTAAATGAGAGCAAATTAAACAAACAATTAACCATTCAATCCTGAGTATCTGAGTACCCATCTTTATATTTATAATACATACTAGCAGAGGTGTTGTCTGAGTAATATTCAGAAACATATAACTTACACATTCAATAATAATAATGGATTGCATTTATATAGTGCTTTTCGAGAACCTCGAAGCACTATACAATTCCATTATTCATTCACTCTCACATTCACATACTGGTGGAGGCAAGCTACAGTTGTAGCCACGGCTACCCTGGGGCTCACTGACAGAGCCGAGGCTGCCGGACACTGGCGCCACCGGGCCCGCTGACCACCACCAGTAGACGATGGGTGAAGTGTCTTGCCCAAGGACACAATAACCGAGACTGTCCAAGCTGGGGCTCGAACTGGCAACCTTCCGATTACAAGACAAACTGCCAACTCTTGAGCCACGATCGCCCCATAATAAAATTCAAGGATAAAGTTATATCCAATTATAAGTAATTAGAAATACGCAACATCATGATTTTGTAAGAGAACTTTCATCTTCAAATGCAAAGAAAAGAGAGAGGGTATGCACAATTTACAAGGGTTATCATTGTTGGTAAATGAGGCAGTGGAAGATGTCTAATTCAGTTTGGCAATACTTCAGTCAAGGATGTCAAGTATACTCAAAAAGAGAGAAGAGAGGGAGAGAAAGAATGGCAGAGTGCTGCCGTGGTTATATTTAGTGGTTCTCGAACAATGCACATCATTTATGAAAATATACATTTTCAAGGGACACAATGGCTCGCCTATAGTTGTGTAAATCACACAGACTTTAGATGTGGCCTCCATAGCCACTCTATAGCCACTTTGTTTGTAAAGCCTCAAATTTGGCCTTCACCAAATTTACATAGCTCTTTATTTTTTAAGCCAAATGCCATAAAAGTTGGATGAAAAAGCAGACCTTGGGAATTGGCTTGCTAACACTTGTCAGCTATGTTTTCAAGGTGTGTCCATAATTTACTGGGATGCTAACATTTGCAAGTGAATAACATGTTTCAAACAAAATGAATAAAGAGGTGGAACAGCCAATTTACAGAGCATGTTTTATCAGAAATTAACACTCAGCAGGAGAAAGTACCACCATCATGTCTGCCATAGTCACATCTCTCTTAAATGATGCATAACTGTAAGTGTTACAAAATTTACAGTAGTGAGGAAATCCCTCCTGTGCAGTTGTCATAGAGCAGAAAATTATATATTATCATAAACTACAGAAGTCAAAGCTTGTTCTTGTACTAAGCTATGAGGCTGAATATTTATGGATTAGCTGTGCAAAAAAGTCACTTTCTGCTCGAAAAGGCAAAGTAAAACATTCCAATTTGAATTAAGGAAGAATTTGAGAGGACTGCAGAACACCGACAATGCGAAACAATGGGACTTTTAATTAAATGACCTGAACAGATATAGCAAAATGTCTTTCTCTTGGAGACATGACGCAGTCATGAACAATTCAGGAATATGAATGTCTTGTTATTACCACAGTTAGTCAGAAAATTATAATAGATATTGAATTGTTCTGTGTCCCTTACATGTACACAGACACACTAATTCATGCATCTGTGGAATGCTCATTCTCACAAAAGTTGGATTAGTATTGTACTTTATTCCTGTGCAAGTTGATACTGAAAACAAAAACCTTTCCTTTAATCCTTACTTAACAACCAATGTCCTGTTTTAAACTGATGCTTTCATTTCCTCAGCAATTCTGAACCTGACAACATATTTATTTAATGCATCCAGGCCCTGAGTCTTGTGTGTGTGTTTCTTTATGCAAAGGATTTAAGATCAGTGAATTGGTTAAAAGACCTGTACCCTGAGTCATGAAAGCATTTATAATGCACCATAAAATAACTGATACGGAGATTTTAAAAAAATGTGTGTTTGTGATTTAACCGTCAAAAGAAAAAAAAAAAGCACACGAATATAGTGATATAGTGTTTGCATCAATTTTATGACCAGGATCATGGGGAGATGAGAACTGAAGGAGAGAGAGTAGTGTGACACATACAGGAGAAAACAAAAGAGCTGGTACAGAAGTGAAGCAGAGGATAGTATCAGATGGACTTAATAGAAAGACTTATCACAAGATGTCACAGTTAGAATTTTTCACTGTTTAAAGGGAGCCATTGTAATATAACAGGTATAGTCATTTTAAAACAGAACCTTCACTGACCACATAAAATGTACCATATGAATGTGTAATTTGCATAAAGGCTCTCAATTTCTACTGTAAATGATGATAATAATAATATAGTTAAATGGCTCCTTTTATTTCTGGGGTGATCGTGGCTCAAGAGTTGGGAGTTCGCCTTGTAATCGGAAGGTTGCCGGTTCGAGCCCCGGCTTGGACAGTCTCGGTCATTGTGTCCTTGGGCAAGACACTTCACCCGTTGCCTACTGGTGGTGGTCAGAGGGCCCGGTGGCGCCAGTGTCCGGCAGCCTCGTCACTGTCAGTGCGCCCCAGGGTGGCTGTGGCTACATTGTAGCTTGCCATCACCAGTGTGTGAATGGGTGGATGACAGGTTGTGTAAAGCGCTTTGGGGTCCTTAGGGACTAGAAAAGCGCTATACAAATACAGGCCATTTACCATTTATTTCTTTGAAATGTATACTGTGACAAAAATCATCTGACCAGAAGCTTTTGCCACTGCACACTAATGTATATCTTCATTTTTCTTTGGAATAATGGTGCACTTATTGGGTGAAAGATGCAAATATTTCTTTTTTGGGCTACAATCTACTACACAGTTACTTGTACTGTATGCATTCATGTATTTGCCCTGTGTTGCATTGGGGCAAGTGTGTTATCCTGCATTCCATTTGAAGGGGAAAGTCAGAAATCCCAACCCCAACTTCACAATTTAAGATGTCAGCTGCGAGTGTAAACCGTAGAAAAGCTCTAGATTTTGTTATCTGTGCTCCCCTAATAAACCATAAACAGCAAACTGACCAGATCAGAGTACTTGTCAATGTGCTTCAGAGGTGTGTTTAAAACCAAAAAACAGGTGTTGCATTTAGATATTACAAGTGTGAATGACAGAAATCTTGTTATTCCCACTAATACTGGAACATGGTCAACTTGAGTATGGTGTCACTACATCTGAGATCTGAGGGAAACGGAGCTCAAAATAAGGGAATTTGAAACAATACATCCACATCAGCAAACTAGACAATATCACTGCACACTAAAGTCTGCCTCATATTGTGTTTGTTGGCATTCCACACTTACACCAATAAGCATAAACATAGCCATACCAAAGCTAAAATCAGACCTCTGTCTTTTTCCTATTCTCCTCCTCTGTCTGCCTGTAGATCATCACCATTTGCTGCTTAATGTCATTAACTACCTAATGCTTCATTATCAGTTCATTCCTTAGTAACAAGTCATGTTCTGTGTACCATATCATAGTCTAATAAGTAAGCGACATGTTTAATCATTACAATTAATGTATCTCACTAGTGGTTGGTCATAAGAATGCAGCCTTCACAAGAATAGTTTTATGGAAAAAGCATACTGAGCAACCCTAAACAAACTGTCAACAAAAAAACAAACAAATTGCTGCCTAATTTAAGAAGAGAAAAGAACAGTGCAACTAAAATGAGAGCCTTAACTCAGCTGAACCAGCACCCTGCAATATGATGAATATATGCCTAATATATCAAAGTAAAAATAGTTCTTTGTACAGCAAATTGCACTGTACAATAATGTGCAATACAACATCTGTGGTCAGTGGTCTTAGACATCTAATATAATAGGCTTCAAAGAGCAAATAAGAAATGTGTCTTTACAGACCATTCTCTTCACACATGCTGCCCAAGTTTGAGCAGTGCTCTGGAAGGTCACTCCCCTGATAAGGATTTCACGCCTGCTAATTTGGGATGACAGCCCATGTCATCGAGAATGTTTTTTCTAGGACCCGATTATCATCAGAGCTGCCCATGCAAATGACAGGGAGACCTTAAGGGATATCATTTTCTATTAAAATATGTAAGAGTCTAATTACGGATAAATGTCACATTAGCTGTGTGAGATATAGAGACCTGGAGTGAATAAATGGTCTAGGAAATGGGTAAAATGGGGAAAGTGTGCTCATAGAGTGACGTGTCTAAAAGGAAGGGACACTCAGTGGATCTAATAGCAGTGTCAAACATCATTAGCACACATCGCTTTGGTGTTTGTATTGATAATGTGAGAATGTTAATACTGAGTAACATGACCAGGTGCAAGAGAGAAATTAGAAAATGATTTGATTGTGAAATAAACTGTAATATTATTATTTTTTTAATTTTTGCTCACTGATGAGTAAATGTCCAAGTTTAATATTTTCAATATGCTGGCTATCTCTCTACTTTTAGGATTTGAGTGAAAATCAGCTCATTAGTCATATTTATGCAAAAAAAAAAATGCTTGTAACTGTAGTCATCTAAAATTTTTCCATTCAGACCATTACAAACATGGAAAGACACAAAACTTTAGACCTGTTCTAATATAGTTCCCAGGACTGCACTCTTTTATACTGACATGTCTGATGTTGTTCCTGGAATCTACTGGAGCTATTCTTCCAGTTATGGAGTTACTGCTTCTAATGCTCCTTTTAACATTAACACCTTGTTGGACTTTATCTTCTACATCTGCTCCAGTCACTGGAACATCTTTATTGTGATGTGGTCCTTTTTCCTGATGTTGATCACAAATGAAGGCTTCTGCTCCTTGTGAACCACCACTTTGTCTGGTTGGTTGGTCAGCAACTGTTTATCTGTCCCACAGAAACTTAGCTCTGTTTGTTGCTTTCAACCACCTTTGATGGTGTTGTGGCGGACCACCAGGTGGCTCCACTCACACCCAAGTTGAAGGGAAGTGCTGGGGTGGAGATTTTGGCGCTTACTATATGTGAAGTTCTGAGAGTCAGTTAATAAAGTTGGAGTGAGACACTGAGACCTCTCCTGTCGTTATTACATACCTCCACATTGGTGACCCCGACGTGAGTTGAACACGCAACCTTCTGATCCACCTGGTGGTCCGCCACTTCTAGTCCATATGTGGCACAGATGTTCCTTTATAGTATTCCAGCCACTTGGTTGTGGATCTTACATCTGGGGTACACTAGGACTTTTTTGTGGGCACCTTTGCACAGTCTACAGTTTAGGTCCTGTCGGTTGTGGTAGACTCCAACCATTATGAATCCTGGTTATCCATGATACTTCCTCTTCCTGTTCCCCATCAGTGTCTCTCTTCAGCTGCCTGAGGCCTTCTTAGCAGCTCATTTTTGGGAAGCCATTGTCCTGATGTATTTGCAGATGCTGCAGGTTTCATCCATGTTTGTGGCTCTGGCACAATCTTACTAGTTCTTGCCCTCCCTCTTTCTAGTGTTCAGAGCTGGGTATCTGATGATCAGTATGGCATCTGAATTGACAGCTTGGATCTTATCCCTACTGTTCAGATCTCTTCTCAGCACTTGTCTTACGTTCTGAAGGTCTTCTGACTGACCTTTGTGCATCTTAATGGTATCTGTTTATCTGTGCAGTTGCCTTTGCATTGTCTTCCATAGTCTCAGTGAGTTTCTGATGAATGTTAGTGGTGGTCAGATTGGTTTGCCATGTCTTAGAGTTCAGGTGTACTGCTTTATCAATCGGGAGTTAGTGTTTTGGCCCTCAGGTGTTATTTCCAGTGCTTTCTAAGCTGTGCTCGTGTATCGTGCCTTCTCAGGTTGGTTGCTACGATGGCAGGAATTTTCATGTTGTGGTGAGCTAGATACAGCCTATGTTGTATTACCTTTGGGGAGATCCTTTATGATCAGGACAATTCTGTACTGTGTTAGTCTGTTTGTATGTAACTGCTGTTAGCAGTGTCCTTATTTGTGCCCAGTGCAATAACTTGAATAGAAGGCAGTTACTATTGAAGCTGGAGACTGAAAAGCCACAGTACGGTGGAAATAATAGTGAGCAGTATGGAAATAGTGAATCAAGCCTGGTAGAAGAAATCAGTGGAACTGAATTAAATTACGCCCAGCCAAATACAGTGACAGATACATCTACTAAGCTGAAGCTGAAGATTATGGCTAAACCCAAGGTAGCCACCCAACCAAGAGTTTGAGTCTCAAGTTCACTGACAATGTCCCATCAGAGGAGATGCTTGAAACTATAAAAACTACCCTCTGTGCCATTTCCACTGCCAGTATCACTGAAACTTCATATACAGTGCCACAGTAATCCTAATTATCTATACATTATTGTTAGTTTGATCATTCTTGCTTTGTGCTGGTGTAGTATGCGCAGGGAATACCACAACCAGTAGCACCTGGTACCTTGATTCTATGTCAATGAAAGTCTTTGTATTTGTAATTTTGTGCAGTAAGTTTTTTAAGACGCTGAAAAGTATAGCATCTTCAGTCTTTTTATACATATTCCAGGCACTTTGAATTTTCGCCACTGTCTGGTTCTATGATGCAGTAATGAAGAAAAATGCTTCTCTGGTTGAGGTTCCTTTCTTACCTCAAATTAGGCCTTTCAGACAGCACTTATTTCCAATTTGGTACAATGTCTTCAAATGTTAAGTTAGAGTAGAGGTGATTAAGTTGCTGTCTGGTCTCAAATTGACATATCAAAATGTACTCTTATTACTGGGTTGAAAAACAAGTAGGGGGGAACAAAACAAAACACTACAGGTAAGTTGTTAACCGCAATCTGCAAGAATTCACAAATGAACAGCTGACTGCCATACGTATTTCACGTGTTGATTTTTTTTGATTTGCTGCCTTATATTTACTGTCTCAACTACAAGGATGAGCCTTGCAGTTATTCTTCAATCCATTTAACAGTCAACAGGATAGCAGGAAAAGTACGGTAAGTAATAACAGTAAAGGTCCCATTCAGATTGTTGCATCACATAAAGTAAATTAGCCTAGTGTTTTCACTGCAGCCACTGAAGGTGAGGCACAGATGACCAGATGTAATCCTTGGAATCTAAGGAAGTAGAATGAATAAGAATATTTAATATATTATATTCTTGAATGAAAATGCTATTGTGTTATGTAAATAAAATGTGAGATCTGTGAGTCGTGAGGTTTTTTTTTTTAATCTTCTGAGTGGGACATAGCAGAAAAACTTTAAGAACCAAGTGCTTAGGGTTTTGTTGACAGAAGATATGTTTGATTCATCACTGATGTATTACTGATGGCTGGATTATACTGGGACACTTACCAGAACTGGCCTTTATTGTCATTTTTTTTCCTGTGCTGTAGACAAAGCAAGACAACGAATGTGTCTGTGCTTCAAATATCTACACCTATCTAAATGCATTATAAAATGTGATGAGGGCTTTAATCCAGTTAAAGACTAAACTAACACTAAACTAACTATCACTTGTAGTAGTTGGTGAGATTGAAATTAGGTACATAAAAGTTATTTTTTCAATGCCTATATTGTTTAATTAATTCTCTAGTTATATTATGTACTAAGCTACACATTTTTTTGGTATTTACACTGAATACAATGTCTGCCAAATATGAAAGCATAAAATGCCTTTCTGCTATGCCAGTCACTTATTTCCCATCCTCTAATTTGTCATTATATGTGATCACCCTCTGTATGAAATTCTGTCTAGATTTTATATGGAAATATTTAATGAACAAGCTCATTAAAATGGGGTTATTTTCAGAAATATCCCTATTGGCCTTCACATTCCAGATTGAAACCTCTGTTCAATTAGCATGCAGCCCCAAAGAGACAGACAGCTTTTAAGGCCATATCTGAAGACACATCATTAAAAAGTAATGAGAGGCTATCCAATGGAACTCCATTATTATACATTCAGTATCCCAGTAATGATGAATGCATTTGAGTATCTTTCACCATAACTTTATGTTGATTTTAGTGGAATGCATCTGCAAAGTTTGTAAAATATACAGAATGCATTTTTGTATGTATGTGTATCTAACAAGTTGGTGGTCTTGAATGAGAATGCGCTGCTCATATCAGGCCAGAATGTGTATGCAGTCCTTTTATATTTATCACTCTATACAACTAACTAGAAGCCAAGTCTTCAACAGAAGTAATGTTATGTCAGAGTGGTCACTGTGAAGGAATAAGAATTTTGTGCTCTGCAAATTTGTGGAATTACTTGAGACCTCTAATTTGAACAAAATTAGTCTGAGTCTAGTTTTATTAGCAAAATTAAATATAAAGTAATTTAAGAACAGTTATAAAACAACTGACTGTTTTGAATCAACTCTAGTAAAAATTCCCACAAGAATTGAGTTTTTGACTTTATAACAATCATACAATTCCTCCCCAACAGAATCATCAGCATTGACACAGACATACAGTACAGGCCTGTATGTCCATATCTATATGTCAGGTTGGGTATCAGACTCCACCTCTCTGGGGACATCTCAGGCCCTGCAAGGTATGGAGGCCTATCTCCCCCCACCACTTCCCCTGCCGGTGGCAGACGCCCTCAGACATTGGTGCGTTGGTGGTTCTTTGTGTCCGGGGATGGGCGTCCAGGTACACACCGGCTCACTCCTCGGTGGCTGCTTGTCAGGGCCTGGACCCTGGGGCTCGCTCGGGCCAGTTCGGGGGTGGGGTGCCCTCGGCCTCTCGGCCTGGGGCTTGGTCACTCTGGCACAGCTGGCTGCCGGCGGAGCTCACGGGCACGTCACTGCAACCCCCCCTGGCTTCTGCTCCCGGCTGCTGAGTGACCCCTCATCTGGGGCTCTCCTCAGCTCTTTCTGGGACAGTGGCGCGCTGCCCCTCTGTTGGTCTTCCTTGGTCTCTTGTGTTCTGAGGGCCTCTGGATGTCTGGAGTTTGATCTCCTCCATACCTGCTTCATGCCCTGGAGGACGGGGCTGTGGCCCCCCCACACCCTCTAGCAGATCATTACATGAAGGAACCTTTTAAATACAAGCGCGCATGCTCACAGGTGTACACACGGGTGCTCACACACACAAACTACACCCTTTTTGGCTCCTACCTCAAAGCACACTGTGCGCTGTCGATATTACGTGCTGCACATATATATATTCCCATATATCATCGTGATGTTGTTTATTGTATTGCTCTCGTTTTCTTCTGCTTGTTTTCTTTTTTCTTTCTCAACAGGTGATCCAGGTGATTGATATATGTATTTTTTTGTCTGCTTATTTAGTTGGTTTTTGTTTTTTTGCCCTTTATCCCCGTCCCTCTTCTCCGCTGTTTTTCCCCCCTCTTCCTTTCTCCCTTTTCTTTTCCTCATTCAAGTCTGTCCCGTATCTAGCAAGTGAAAATAAAAAATAAATAAAATAAACAATAAAAGGTGAATCAAATAGACCATTACGGCAAGGCTGGGATGGTCAATTTGGTAAAGTAAATCCGTTGGGCATCTTTCTTCGCCTTTAGACAATAATTCTGATGGCAAAAGAACCAAACGGGACAGGCAAAAAAAAAAAAAAAAAAAAAGAATCATCAGCATTGCATACCAGAAACCAACTGATTACTGTGTCACCTGAAAAAAGCGAGAAATGCACTCACTCATCTTTGTTCCCTTTTCCATTCTATGGTCGCAGATGGGGTGAAAATCTCCATTGGAGGGAGTCTATAGAAGTCTGGCCAGTGCTTCACCACTATGTGATCACAGTACACACAAAGAATTGCCCAAATCCTGCAACAGGCTCCACTGACATTGCTAGTCTGGGCACTGAGACCTTTTCAACAAGGCCAAATGTTAGTCGGTCGTAGTTAATACGACATGGATTGTCATGCAAATTGGCAACGTTTGGAATCCAATGTAGTAATTTTCACTTTGGGATTTCTTATGTTATGTTTAAAATAATATGTATTCTGTAATATGAAATGTAAAAAAATGATAAAGACAATTAGTGTTATTTACTTTGCAATTAATTCACCAACCAACCAAATTTATACTGCTTAAAAAATAAGCAAATAAAAAACAACAACTGAACGCTTAAATAATGCTTTAATCATTCAAGTTAAATCTTTCCTGACATACTTGTGTTACAACCTCTCCAGGGGCCACATCATAACATGAATGAAGCACCCCACCCCCCACCCACCAGGACCCAAGCTGCCACAAAAAAACAAATCACTGTTTCATTTGCGTGATGAGAAGGAAACAACAAAACGGGAATATGTTGTTTGCACAAAACAAACACATGCGATAAATGGTCGTAACACTAGTCATGTAATTGTATGTAATTGTTAAGAACAACAGTGACTGGCAACCAAAATCAACAGTCAGTCAGAACTGCACCAAAGGCTTCCCTTTAATATTTTTTAATAGCATATTTGCAATTATTCTTTTCAGTGCTCATTTTTCATACCTTCCAAAGTTTTTAAACAGTTATTACCTGTTACTATAATGTACATAACAAAGTCACAGTAAAATAAGTCATATTTAGAATCTCTGCAATCATTCCCTGTATGCCTATATGTTGTCAGAACAAATGATCGCAGTAAGAAACATTTTAAATGCTGTATAAAAGCATTATTATCACCTCGACTTTCAGATCAGTCTATTAACCTTGAAGGAGAGGTCAGAGGTCAAATGTAACATGATATTTTAAATCTTTATATGATATTTGGTAACAAATACCACACTTTCAAATTTGTTTTTTTTTGACAACTAAAATCATTAAGTTGACTTTTAAGACCTTGGACAAAAGGTCAAAAGTTTTCAAGCTATCATGTTTACATATGAAGTGCATCTGAAACTATTCAGTTGTTGTACATTGTTCAGCCTTATTACAATATATTTCTTGAAAATTACTGCATAGACAAATCGATATAATCTATATGACATTATAGAGTTCTTGTGCCTCAAAATATCTGAAAAAAATGGCTTGAGGACAGCAGCCCCAGAAAGACAGGAAAGATAGAATACTACAAATGATTAATTCAAGTAAAAAATAGCCTAACATTATAAATAGAATGATTAAGACGTAATACAAAGATATAACAATTCATGTGCCAAACAGGGTACACACAACATAGTCTCTATCAGCTGGAAAATCTCCCGAACTTGGAAGGACAACAGGGGTCGGGATTTGGCCATCAAGGGTACAAGCTGTCAGTGTCCTCCCTTATCCTGTCCCCTGGTTCCCTTCACTAAATCCCAGAGTTAGACATCAAGGCCATTATGATCTGATATCTGTCCTGTTTATCTAGTTCAGAAAGCACAATCTTTTTTCTGTCTCTGTCTCAGCGGTTGAAAAAGTAGACCATTTCCTTAGAAATGCATAAAAATACATAACTTTTAGTTGGATTTACCCAATTTAATAAAATGAGTGCAATGACAGATAATAACAGAATTTGTCTTTGCTGAATTCACTGAATATTCAACAATTGTCTCATAGAAATGTAAATATGTGACAAAAATAATACCTCACCATGTCAGAGAGGACACAGAAAAGTCACACCTGGACCAAAAAGAAAGGGAGAAAAAAGCAGCCTGCCTCTTCTCAGCATTAAGCAGCCATGTTAACGTACAGATCAAAGGAGGGGGATAATTTAGTTGAAATCCATTATTATTTAGTTTGATTTACATTCAGTGACATGAAAATGAATAGGCCTGACATCCAAGAGGAAAATGTGCATCTGAAAGCTATTTACATGTGTGGCTCTACATGCCAAGATTATAGCTGCCTGGAGGGCAGGATGAAATATTTGTATTATTCTTTTTTAATTCAAAATACAGATTACACTTTTAATGTATAACCTTCTGAAATAATTTGGAATTTGCTTCCAAAGTCCTTTTGACCACCGCGTATGACTGATTCACAACCATGTGCCAGCAGTGAAGCTGTAATGAAGCATTTCCTCTTGGTTGGTAATTAATACGCTTTAAATGGATAAAGCTTTGATGACTTATATCCAGGAAGTGGTGCCAGCTCTATCAGGCACACACATTGTCCTCGCAGTCCTCGATTGCTCAAAACCATTTCTCATCTGCTTTTCAGTAGCTGCTAGATCAACAATTCTACACAGTAAGGGTGTTACTGCAACAGAGGAAACATGTAGCATTCTGTCCAGAGCCAAAAACAAAGCAGTAACACAGGTAGATGCTTAATATGAGCAATACAGTGGTGATCAGCTAAAATTAAAATGGTGAAAAATAGAAAGCAGTTGTAATTAAATAATTCAATACTTGGAACTAATATGATGATGAAAAATTACAAAGAATGCCACAGTCAAGGTTTCGGTGTAACAAAAGTAAATTAATGTCTGTTTGATTTCTTCTTTTTTCTATAATATCCAAAAAGTCCTCACAAAATTTACAAACAGAATTACACATTTATCTTTTGGGCACTTCAGACTTATAATAATTTGTCAAATGAGATTAAACCATACAAGTACTTCCCAGTACCGTTACAGCAAACTTTTACAATGATATAAACATTAATATCTTTCAAGGGAAACTTGTTTCATTTCACAGGAATAATCCAGCTGAGGATTTCTGCAACCTGACCTTGCCAGTGCGTCCCTCAAATGCAGTGTTACTCTGTTGCATCCGTTGACATCTGTGTGCCAGGGGTGTAAAAACAAAGCAGCATGAATCTTTGTAGTCTAAGGTCATCAGTTAATCCTGCTTTACACTTGCTGCAGGTCTTTGTTCTGGAAAAATGCCTCTATAGTTTGTGTTGTTTCACAGTGAATAAACAAGCAGTCTACTTATAATCTTGATGGTTACGATACCACTTCATACTGGTATGTACTGCTCTCAGGGAGTAGTAATTTATTCACAGTTCATAGCACAAATTGAGTCTTTTTTTTGCATTAATTTTTAGTCTGCTTTTATATTGGTATGACCTAAATAGCAATCAGCTATGAAATGGAAGTATTCCAACCATAAACCGTGTTAAAAAATTAGCTTCAATACTTGTTAATTTACTCTGGTTAAAACAGTGCAGGTAATAACTCACTGATACAGCTGTATTTATATACTGTCTACATTACAGCTATTTACTGAGGCTGGTGTAATGTTTATTGTACAGAGTCATTTCTTTGCACTTCTCATAAGTGCCACACTGCCACCCACATGCAACAGAATAATGACTATATCACGCAGAGCTTTAAATTGTTGTCAGATTCATTCATTTAGTTCCATATTCAAGTCAGTGCATTTTAATCTGTTATTTTGATGATCAGATTCACTGCTGCAATTTAGTTAACTTACAAAGCATTTGGTGCACATAAACAATTATTGTTATAAATTGTTTTGTGTTTTTATTTGTATTCTCATTCAGTATTATTTTAATTGTGAGGATTAACACAATGTAAAAGATGGAGATAGCTTTTGAGTCGGTGTCCCAAAAGTATTATTTCTAGTGGTCAGCAGGCAGTAACTAGTTTCAGCAGCACATCATTTAGTAAACACACAGCAACCATTTAATTAGCTCTACTGACAACATTTATGCAAGTTTCTAACAAAACACATGGGGAAAAAAAGAAAGGTGCAGCTAAAACTTGGGTCTGGTACAACAAGCAAAGAGGGGGGGCTGGGATGGAACCAAATTCTCAGCTTGAATTTTTGTTTCAATCTGCCTTTGAGTCAGGGAGTTAGCAGAGTCATAAGAAAGCATACTTTCTATTTGTTCAGTTGTTGATACATCTCAGTCTGTTGTAGTAAACTGGCTGATCACAGTATTAAAGGCTTTTAATCCAACAATTTCATTAACTGCTTTTGCAACTTGCCTTTGTTGCAAGGTCATGATTAAAGTATAATGCTGTAAATAATACAACAGACCATTTGTCTGAAATCAGTTTCACTGTACTGTATAAGCAAAGTAACACATGTGAGGAAATGTTGCACAGGACAAAAATTTGCTTTCTGTCTATATTTTTTTATTATTTTCTCAGCAGTCATATTTTCATGTAATGGCCTATTGTCTGATCAGTTTAATTGTGGCATTGTTTAAGACTAATTGTATTGAAAGTAAACAAATGAAAGAGTAACGCATGGTTAATAAAAAAAAAAACTTCTGTTTGTTCTTTCAATGGGGCGTCATTTGAAGTCAATAAGCACTTCAATCTCATGCTATTTACATTAAATTCTGACCCAACCTTTCTGTTGAGGCAGAAATCAAGACAACATTTTTCCAATCGTCTATCGTCCAATTTTGCTGACCCCATGTGAACTGTAGCCTCAGTTCTGTGTTCTTAGATGAGAGTCACACCTGGTGTGGTCTTCTTCTCTTGTTGTGGCCTGTATGCTTCAAGATTTTATACATTGCATGCTCAGAGAGTCTCCTCTGCATATCTTGGTCATAACAAATGATTCTTTGAGCTACTGTTGTCTTCCTGTTAGCTCAAAGCATCCAACCATTCTCCTCTTACCTCTGGACTTAACAAGGCCTTTTCACCAAACGAACTAACATGCACTGGATATTTTTTCTTGACCATTCTGTGTAGAGCAGCAATTTCTGACACCAAGAACTATACAATGGTCAAAGTTACTTAAACAATTTTTTTCCCATTCCAATGCTCAGTTTAAACTTCAGCCAGTCGTCTTGACTATGATTACATATCTTAATTCACTGAGTTGCCAGTGTACAATTGCCTGAATAAATATTCACGTTAACAATCAGCACAACATGTGCAGTATAGCCAAAGTGTCCAGTGAGTTTGTATTTGTATGTATACACACAAAAGAGGATTAATAATTTTAAGGGCAGTAATCATAGTAACCACTTACAATCTATTGTTATAAATGGTGTGGATCTGTTTATAGCTGGAGGGGTTCTCAGTGGTTGGTTTTATCATGCTAAGCAGGGCTCGAAAGCCACATGAACAGTAGAACTATTAATCAGATTGTTGGTGGTTCTACAATAATGATGATTCTATGCATTAACACTCATGAAGTACTTTGGACTGACAATTTATTGTTGGACATATGCGCTCAGGATATCGTGCTGATCTAGCTCCACACATTTTGTGATGGAAAGCCAAATACTGCCTGCAGGTGTGCATAATTTGAGTATCTACCATTTAACCACTGGAGAAATAGTCTGTGCTTTCTAAAGCACACAACAATTATAGCTGCTAATACAGAAAGTGTAGATCATGAAAATAAACGTAGTATCTATCCATCCATCCTGCCCTGGCAGCCCGTTCTCACTCCCGAGGTGTATTATATTGACGATTTGTCACCTAGTGTAAAATGTTATGCTTTGGGAGTGAGAACGTGTTGACCCTGGACATGTCTAAAATGCCTCACCTGTCCAGAAGGCATCTTAGTCCCATTCCCAAATAATTTTAGCTTGTTCTTTTTGGTGCAGAGGACCAGCAGCTTTTCAGTGGCTGAGCTCTTCATGCTATCTGTAAGTTTTTTTTTGGTTTTTTTTTGCCTGTCCCATTTGGTTCTTTAGCCATCAGAATTGTTGTCTGAAGACCAACAAGGATACCCAATGGATTTACTTTGCCAAATGGATCATCGTGCCGTATTGGTCCATTTGATCGACCTTTGTTTTTATTCTTTATTATATTTTATTATCAGATGTTACAGACGGGACAGACATGAGTGAGGGATAGGAAAGGGAGAAAGAAAGAGGAAGGAAAAGAAAAACAGAAGGGGAGAGGGACAGTGAGAAAGGGGGGGAGAAAAAAAAATCTCCTGGATCACCTGTTGAGAGAAGAATAGAAAACAAGCAAAAAAAAATACCAAAGCAACATACTAAACACAACACCATCGCATTAATCTAGCTAAGTGTAAACAGCAGTAAATACTAAATATTCAATGTTGTTGTGCAGCACGCAGGACAGACAGCGCACAATGTGCTTTGAAGTAGCAGCCAAGAAAGGTGTAATTTAAGTCTACGAGCAGTGAACACCCGTGCGCATACCTGTGTGGATCAGCGCGCTTGTATTCAAATGGTTTCCACATGTAATGGTCTGCAAGAGGATGTAGCGAGCCATAGCCCCGTCCCCCAGGGCATGAAGCAGGCATGGAGGAGATCCAGGCCCCAGACATCCAGAGGCTCCCAGAGCACGAGAGCCCAAAGAGGACCACTGGAGGGGCATCCGTGCCACCCTCATGGGAAGGGCTGAGGATCCCCAGACGAGGCGTCACCCAGTAGCCACCGAGCAGAAGCTAGAGGGGGCTGCACCTGCCGGCAGCCAGCTGTGCCAGAGTGAACTGAGCCGCAGGCCCAGAGGCCGGAGGCCTGAGGGCCCCCCGCACCCCGGAGGAGGCCTGACCCGAACAACAGGCGCCAGGCCCCGCCAGGTAGCCACTGGGAGTGAGCCGGTACTATGCTATCTGTAAGTTAAGCTGTCTTTGAAGAAAGCTCATTTACTGCTTGTAAATTCTTTCATTAATAACTAACCAGAGCTTCTGGCCAGGTGAGGACGGTGGAGCAGTAAACATCTGCAGTATGCTTTCTCCAAATACTTTATAATTCTCTGAATTGCCTGCTAGTAAGTGGTGCTATTTATTGTTTCTATCATCTTTGTATTATATATATATATATATATATATTTTATTTTACCTTATTGATACAGGTAAATTTCATTGATAAACAGGATCCCATTATAAAGAGCAACCAGATGTACCAGATATGCACTAATCAGGATCTTATAGCAGAGTGTGCATGCTTTAATTTCACAAAAACCTTCTTTCACTTTCTTTGTTCTTTTCTTTGTACTTTTGTATTATCAGGAGTTGTTACGCAAAACATATGCAACACATTTATTTGTGTTGATTTTACAGTTTTCTTTTTTAAAAACAGTTTCCAGACAGAAATTGCAGGTGCGGGTTTAGTTGCATGTGCATGTGCAGGATTAGTGTTATAAAATAATCTGCTATGTAGCTGTCTGCTCCCTTCAGTTTGGCTGAGATCTTCAGTTTGGCTGAGGAATATACTTCCAACCTACTTGTTCCCCTGCTGTGTTCCATTTCTTACTCAAGAGCAGCAATTTGATGGTAAAGCTTTCCAAATGCTTGTGCCAACTCTAAAGGGAGATACACAAATATGGGGGTAAGTGCATGTCTTTGATGTCATTACATACTAAGTCAACTCAGTCAAACTCAATTATTTCTCAGATCAGGTTAAGTGTCAAAATGATGTTACAACACTTATTTTACTATAGTATCTCAAGTGCACAGACCAAGACACCCACTCACCACGCTCTGCTCACATTCTGCACATCATTAAACCCTAAAGCCAAGTAGCAAATCACTAATTTTTTGAGACTGCATGTCAAGGCTAAACAAAATGCCACTGGAGACTGGCAAGATAATAGAGGTTCACAAATATGTATATAAAAGATGCATGCAGCCACAGTGATGCCGCCCGTTGATTTGTGAACTACAGTAAAAGAGCTTCCACTGTGGTAATGACAAGAATTGATCATATTTATGTAATGGTGTATATCAGCAGCTGTGGATGGATTGCTCAGCTCAGTACACCCATGGAGTATTCATGGACACAGGGACAAATGCTAATAACAATATTATTACTAGAACATGGATATCAGCCTCATTTGAGTTGATGAACAACTTGCATTCTGAATTTTAATCATGCCACTAAAACCATTGCTCATTTCAATCTATAGTTAAAAAACAAAACAAAAAAACTATAAAAATAATGCTGTGTCAGTAAGAAGGCTGTAATGATTCAAACCACTGGTTGGATGAAATTAACAGCTAGAACCTTTGGCAGCTACTTCAGTCTTAGTCATTTGCATGATTTTGCTTGGTTCAAAATACAGTAAAAAGTCTTAAAATGATGCCATCCATTATGCTAAAATTGTTATTGTATGATACTCTGGTCAGGAATTTTGCTCTTAGAAAGCAGCTCTGGTAACAACTAATCACACATATGACCCAGATTAGCTGAGGTAACAATGAGCAGACAGTCTCTGCACTCATTTGAAGTTGCTATGCCACTAATAATTTATAATTTAAAGCCTTAATACAATTTTAATGGGGCAGTTTTACATTTAAAAAAGCCCTGTACAGGTTTTACAAACAGGGAAATAAGCTATTAAAAAATATTTTCCTGCCTGGTAGGAAACATGACTAACATGTCTTAATTTTTAAAGCACAGAGTTTAGCCATTGACTTCAACAGGTGAAGTGAAGTCAACTCCCATGTGTCCCGCCCCCCCCCAATCAGTTATCCTAAAATAGCCTTATTAAAGTTCAAAGTCTGGAGAATATATGACATTGTGTAATGCTTTCGAATCGGAGAAAAGCACAGCCATATATTCATGAATGTTTCTCATGCGTGGAGGCATGATAAATAATTTGTTTGCCAAGAGTGGAAGTTGAATGGGTGATATACTAGTTGTCAGAACTGGGGTACTTACTCCCTTGACAGTAAGATTGACATAGGACAGAGTGTACAAGTCAGGCATGTGCCAAAAAGGAGCTTTTGAGGGAAGCCACACTTTTGGCCTTGTTTTTATTTTTCCTTTCAGTGCAGCTTGCTGCTTACAAACAGTAAATTCATAGACTTCAGTGTATACCAAAGATGTATGTGACTAAATCTTAAAATACACGTAAGGTGCACACACACAAATACAGAAACACATATAATACTTATACATACAGAATATCTGTACGTGAACACACACAAGCACACATTCCGTATATTCACAGATCCCTCTAGGGTATGTTGGACTGTTCAGCTAACCCATAAAACCCCAGCTTATCTCCTTTATGGGCCTCCTGGTTCTGTAGTTCCCCAATCCATGCCAAAGCCCCTCTGATAACCAGCCATCTCTGTTTGGCCCGAAGTGGGGGTTAATATCAGTAGGTCTAGAGATATAAGATCCAAGCTGGCTTCAAGCTCTCAGTGCACAAATACAGTGCAGCTGAAGTGAAAAGATGAGCAGATCTGCAAAAGCATCCATGCTGTATGTGTGAAATGTTTTGTGTGAAAAAACATTGAGAATTGCACTTGCACTCAAAAAGTAATGTCTGGCCTTGGACCTGATACAGGTCTAAGGCTGCGTTTATGCTGCAAGGGTAGCCAATTCTGATAGTTGTTTTTCTCTCTGAAAAACACTAAGTGAATGTTCAGTTTCAGTGTGGCTCTCAGCTGACCCATATGCACAACAAAAAAAAGAAAGAAATCGCACACAGCATGTGGATTAGGAGCCAGGAGTGGTGAGATTGCGATGATAACATCCTGACTGAAACAGGGTTCCTTTGAAACTTTTTACTAGCAAATAATTAAAAAAAGGGGCAAGGAGGTCTTGCTGATTGGCAGGTGCAGTGCTGAAAGATCTGCCACTTTTGAGGTATGTGTCTTTACCATCAGCTTTAACCTGTAACATGCATATTAAACCTGCAGAGTGATAAAGCTGTCAGAGCTACCTCACTGCATCCTAGGGGTTTTAAAATAATCATTCAGCTTGATTAACCAATTGTTTTATGACATCTTGCCTAACTTTAACCATCCAAATCTTACTACATGCTTTTATATATACTGAATTGAGAAAAATAGGGTATAGGGTGTAAGAGGATGAAAAGAAGCTAGTAAGCCACAATGTATACATTACTAGCTTATCAAACACAGCTCTAATTGTACAAATACGATGTAATCCTAGATGTCAGGCAGCAATTAAATGTAGCTAATTACTTAATAATGAAGGCAGATTGTTTAACCAGACAGTTTAATCCACAAACTTACTTTTAACTACGCTTTGTGTGTATCTCACTTTAGGGTTAAGCCAGATACCCCAGAGGCTTGGATGAGATTTCTCTTAATAATACTGTATTTTCTTAATAGCCCACATGAAAAACCTTTTTGGCTTTCACTTGGCTTTTCTTTGTAATGTAAGAAAAGGTATTTTAACTCACTGATGAAATTCAGTTTTATGTCAGAGTAATTCTCACATGTTGCTACTGTATAATACAGATTTTTAGAGCTGACTACCACTGTCTAAATCCGTTCAGGACAAGTGATGTCATTCACGTTCACGGTAAATCTATAAGCCTTCCTGTGAGCAAGACTCAAGAGGGTTTTTTAAAGACTTTTTAAGAATCTGTGAAATGTTGGCATGACTTATTTCAAATTATTTTTATTTTAGTGTAGAAGGCATAATCGATTTATTAAGAACTTTTCTTAATGTACTACATAGAGCTGAACTGGCTGCAATGCTGACAATGACCGGAGCAAAGGTAAGTTACTGAAGTGGGTTGCACAGAGTTATTGGTTGGCTGGGGATTTTATTCCACATGGAGCTGCCAGGTACATTGAGTCCTCTCCTGGAGATGTTTATTGAATTCAAAGGAGTCTTTCCAGACATCTCAGAGACACCAGCAGGAACATTGTCTGACACATTGAAGAGGATCTGAATCAGGGAGACAAGAAGAAAGTAATACAGTTTAAACAACCAAGAAGGGAAAAGAGGCTGAATGTGTTACCATTTCATTAGTTTTAATAACCTGGTGAGAAGTGAATGGCAGAACTGGATCTAAAATATTCAGATAGGTGATGAGCTTATGAGATATAGATGAGTCAGTCAGAAAGCCAGCTGGTGGGACTAACTTCGAGGACCTTACAAAGCTGGTTAGTCCTGCCTGCACTCAAATACATTCACTATCTTGATTATTTATTTGTTTTTAATATTTATTTTTGGCAATTGTTATTTTTATGACAAGATAGTAGAGGGGACTGGAAAAGAGGGGCAGATATCAGTGGAACAATAACTAGGCCTATTGCTTTTCAGCATACTGGTCACCTGCTCTACCCAATGAGATACACTGATCAGGCCATTATGACCATCTGTTTAATATTGTGTTGGTCACCCTTTGCTGCCAAAACAGTCCTAGCCCATGAAGGTATGGAATCCCCTAAAAGTGTTCTGTGATTTTAGCAACAGATCCTTTAAGTTACAAGGTGGGGCCTCCATCAATAGGACTTGTTTGCCTGCAACATTCCTAAGATAATCGATTTGATTGAGAGGGTATATGGAGGCCAAGGCAGTGCCTCGAACTCATTGTTATGCTTGTCAAACCATTCCTGAACCATTTTTGGTCTGTGGCAGGGCCCATTATCCCGCTGAAAGGTTTAACCATGTTTTAAACGTGTGAAGCACCCCCCCCCAAGAACTGACCTGTCTTAGCATTAGTTAGCAGAAATTAAGTTCTATGATCAGCACTAAAATTGGGCTGGGAAAACAGCTCTGTTTTTCTTGCCTATTTTACCACATACTAAGTTCAAAATGTGAATTTCCACAACTGCTTCATTGTGAATTTTTTTTCTGAAGAACGTTTCCCGGACTTTCTGCTCTATTACCTTTATTGTTATTACATTATACTGGGTTGCTGCAGCTTCTAAAGCGATCAAAGAAACAACTGAGATTGGCCATGATTGTTACAACACCTAACACACCCATAATGTATGACACATAATGTATGATAATGAATTCTTTCTCATCTCACCCCATTGCCATAGCGCAGTTGGCTGTGGCTTGCACATTGCACCTTGATTTATTAAAACAGAGACCTCAAAGTCAAGAGAAGAGAATAAATATATAGAACTCGGGAGAGTAGAAACAGGTATGAAAAAGAAGTGGCTGAATATGACAAGGGTGTTGGGACAGAGTGGCCTTGTCCTCAGGATTAATTATATACAAAACTAACAGAGACCAACCATGGGCATTGCTAAACTGCAACCCTTGCCTATTAATAGCTCCCATCTTAACTTCACCCAGCCAGAATATCTCAATTGAGACACTAAGTCACAGTACATGTAATTCGTAGGTCCTAACAACCTTTGTAGTAGCCCGTTCTTTCCTATGAGATTCTGCAGGTGGAACATACCCCTTGGTATGTAGTCCTTCCTGTTCTTTATGTTAATATTGTGGGAACAGTCCTCCCCTTACCCTACAGTTCAAGGGAAATACTATATTTGATCACCTAATGTGTTTTTTTGCTGCACATAATTGTATTTTTCTCTCACTTTTAATTCTCTACTCCCCTGGAAGTTTTACCATCTAGGTCAAGGGTATTGGAGGGAGGCAAATTGCTCTTACTGCTCCATGCA
Organism: Haplochromis burtoni; assembly: GCF_018398535.1. Taxonomy (NCBI): domain Eukaryota; kingdom Metazoa; phylum Chordata; class Actinopteri; order Cichliformes; family Cichlidae; genus Haplochromis; species Haplochromis burtoni. Next base: position 526,490 of record NW_024582683.1, on the reverse strand, counting down.
GCTTGCTTCACAGTAAAGATACTTTTTCAAAGACACAATGACTTTCTCTTATATTTCTGTTTCAATATTATCAATCTGAGATAAACTGGAAAAGAAAAATGCATACTTTCTATCAAACAAATATACATAACAATGCCTCTAGTGATCATAGAAAGCCCACCTTGATATACAGTACTGTTAGGATGACAAACTATATGAGAGAACCAATGAAAAAAAAGAGTGTAAACAGCCAGCCTCTTCAGTCACTCATGCAGGCCCTATACTAGCTCTAGCCATATAAATGTGACGCTAACGGCCTCTGATCAGACTCTAATGGTATTCATAGTTGCCATGGGTCCTTTCACTGCATTATTATTAAGATCATTTTTATTCATGATATCCCCCAAATTGTCCTTGGAAGAAACAGGAGATTATAGGAGGCTGCTGACCCGTGGGTTGTGAATAAACATGAAAAACAATCAGTGTTCCATTTAAAGGCAAAATGGTGTTCAGCCCTGAGCCTCTAGGGCAAGATTTGAGAAGGGGGGGTCGGGAGTGGGGGGTTGTTGAGGGGGCAACAAAAGAATAATGAAATCATTAGCAATAAATTTAAGTGAGAAAGAATGATGCCTCAAACACTTGACCAGTTTTGAATCTCTAGATTGTGTACAATAAAAATTAAAGGGGTAATTTAACTGTACAATGGAAAATGGATAAATTCTTCATGGCATGTTTCTATGGGGAGGCGTTTTGTTGTTCTTTTGAAATATTTCTAATGGTCATAATTACAGTAACCAGAGTCCACTTTGTGTTTTGTAACAGCATGCTATTACTTTAGCTTGCTTTTTCAAATTTACTTTGAAGCCAATAGAAGAGATTTTACCAGATTCCCTGATGTGTACCCTGCTCATCATGCACCTACTATGAATAATACATTTTAGATTTTCACACAAGCAAAAGGACAAAATTACCGTAAGGAAGTGCTCACTGTGTATCTTGTAACATTATAGCACAACTGCACTACTGAAATATCTGTTGACTGATTCTGTTCTATTTCCAATAAATGCAAAGCTTTCGTGAACCCATTTCTTCATGCACCTTCCTCAGGCATAAGTCTATTTTTGCAACTGTGCTTGTATGATAATGTATTTGTACCGAACATGTTTGCACTGAGCTCAGCTGAAATTTTTATGCTAATCAGCAACAAAAAGCTCATGGAAGAAATATAGATTTTTTTTAAATTAAAAAAAAAAAATAAATAATACTAAAAATAATAATTGTGCTTAAATCTGCATTGGAGTCTGTTCCAAAAAGTTGGTTTATTAAAAAGAATAAATAAATAACAAGTTCATTTTACAGTAATATGAAGGAGCTCATTTAAAATCAGTCTCAGTTGTCATAGTAACTGTAGTTGTCTGACACATCAATTTATTTTCTCATTCAAAATGATGATTGGTGAATGTACATACCAAATGTGTGGATTCACTAAAAAATCTCCAGAGTTCAGTTCATTGATCATGCAAAGACTGTATTTAACACAATTTCATGATTAATCTATTATCAGTGCAGCAACGGTGACAATAACCTTTGGACGATGTGGATTCATCTTGACTAAAAAGTCTGCAATGTCTGGTAAATTGTCAACATTTACAAATTGCAGGTGTTCTACCGGTGGCCTGCAATCAAACAGAAACAATAAATCTGTATGAGGTTTTAAACATGTAACACACTGACCAACAAACAGGCATTTGTCATGTTTTTACAATAACTGAGCATGTAGATGGAACATGTAACACAGAAGATTATGCAAATATTTCTGAGTGAAGATGATTGTAGTGCATCTGAAATGACTCAAGGGCTGAAACTGCACAAAATGTAGTTCATGAGGCAATCTTTGAGCTTAGATTTTTCTACTATGAAATACAGTCATTAAATACAATAAAGCAAATTCTTCAAATCTAAAATCATTCTGAGGACCTCTCTGAATAATTTATAACATTAGTTGGATTAAAGGTCACTGGCATTTCTGTCCATTAACTGTATCCATATTTAACTAAAACAACTAAATCCAAATGCAGACTTGGAGACTAGTACAGTTTAGTATATTTATTACAGAGACAATGAGATTTAACAAGGTCAGCAAGGGGTGAATCATCCAGGCTGGTAGTGTTGAGGTAAATACACAGAGCAAGAATTAACAAAAATCTGAAAGAGTCTCACTGTGCAACTACTGCAGTTGAACCAGTCTTTAAACTAACTGCAGGTTGATAAGATGAGAACTACACCACACAAGAGCACAAAGATATGAAACCCATATATAGAGAAAGCAGGAAAAAGAGAGAGAAGAAGAGAAACGGGATCTGAAGACCACACAGGCTGTCATACATACTTACATAAATAGTGAACTGTCTACGTATCCAAGACCTGAAAACAACTAAGAAACCCCCCCAGATCTATTTAACTCTGGATACCAGAAGTGGATACACTGCATTCACTGAAGCAAATGTTACATTGGTTCTATAAAGTGGTTAATTTTATATCTATAAACTTGCAAGGCTTTCATATAAGTCACTGTTTGCAAAATTATTTATTTACCTTTACTTTAACATACTATAAGCTAAAAATGTTAAATTTAATTATTAAAGTGCAGTGATTCATATAATAGTTTTCACGAGTTACATGAAAACTACTTGTATTCATTAAGCAAATAACTATTTATAATTGACATAAGTTTCTATCGAATTCATCTATCCATCCATTCCTCATAGTGTCATAGAGCACCTGCTAAATCAACAGCTTCTTTTTCGCACTCAGCGCTCTCTTCACAACAACAGATCACTGTAGTGACCATATCACTGCCAACACCACACCAGTCCATCTTTCAATCTTTCGCCTGTACACAGATACACCAAAGTATGTAGTTTGAATAGAATACAACATTAAAATAAAGTGTGTTTTAAGTTAGCTGTACCACGTCTACACATGAGTCTTGCACTTGAGTTAACTTTTGTACAGGCCTTTGTGCCCACATGACACAAAGCCTTAAGATTTTAATTTGATTGATCATTGGCATAAAGCTTTGATTTTGTTTTGACCCACAAAATAAACACAACACCTATTTTGAAGACTCTGAATTATTATTTTCTTTAACAGTGAGTCTAAATCAATTCAGAGTATAAATCAACATCCACAGGTCAAGGGCCAAAAGCTATTTTCTCACCAGACTGTGTTAGCCTGACAAACCAACATCACGTGGGTGTACTCTGCTTGAATCTGCTTCATCCTCTCTGCCAAGACCGTCAGACTTTCTGAAAGGCTATATGATACCTGCAGACCTACTGGTGCATCCTGAGGACAAGTACTTGCAATTACTGCTAATCTTCAGCCCACAGAGAGGTGGTTCTGACCCAAGTCAGTCTTTTACTTCAAACGTACACTGAACAACCTTCACTTCAGATGCTTGATGATACTCTGAAAATAATCTGAATTACCTTGAATTTGTTTGAATTTATTGAAATGAATTTAATCTTTCATTTGATTAATTTTAGGTTTGTTCATTCAATAGCACCCCCTTCCTTTACCTTCAATTACCTAAAGTGCTTACTAAGGTCAAGCTTTCATCTTTTCTAAACTTGGTAGGATCTGGTGTATATAGACCGTTACAAATAAACCCACTTATTTATCTTAAAGTTCTAGGTCTTGCGTGTTTATGTTTATGTTTTAAAAGTTAAATGTGTGTGTATATGCTGTATATATACTGTATTCTTTGACATACACTATGTCAAAAATAGTAGACATATGTTAATGAAAAGACAAATACACACACATACATGTAGAGAGAGAGCGAGAGAGAGCGAGCGAGACTAATTGATAAAGTCATGGTTGGTTAATCTTTTTCTTAATATATTGTATTTATTTAACCACAATAATATGATTGTTATCCTGGTGAAATAAATGGACCTTGGTTGGTCCATGCTGAGACCTTGGAGTCTAACCATGGAACATCTTTAATAATATCTTGTTACACTAGAAAACATCCACTCAAAACACAAACAATAAACAATGAGGTCAGGCGACCTGCCCGTGGGAGCGTTTGCCTTGATACAGTAAAGCAGCAGGCAGACACACAGTGACAATAGCCTCATATATACAGGGAAAGGGCATTTTCTATATCCTTGTTTCGACCTACTTACAAGAAGCATCTTAACTACCCTCCTGACACAGAAACAGTTCCTTTGCTTTGTTCCCTCCACTCTCAGCATAACTGAAAGTCCCTGTTTTGCCACAACCCCATACAAAAGCAGTTTGGTCTCATGTACTCCCAGCTGTTCAGTGCTTGATTTTATCCACACATGATCCTTCAAAAGGTATCTCTTGTCAATGTTGTAAGAGTAAGTTGGCCAAGAGGACAGCAGAAATGGCAGCAAATATTACAATAGTTCTGTAAAAATATTTTAAGTGGGGATAAAGGACCGGATTGGTTATAATGTAAGTACAATAACACAGAGTTACTTGAAAAAACAGATAATTTTTTAATTTTATATATAACCCCTTTGTAAACGCTGTTCACCGAAGTCTATTTACCAACATACATAAAGATATTACACATAAAAAATACACGGAAACATTGGAAATCAGTTTTTGGCACAACACCGGTCTGAGCGTCAGGTGAACTGAACTTCAGGAGAGAAGTTATGACCTGCAGTCTATCTGGGTCAGATATAAACCAAGTTTAGGTGTAGTTGTTGTGGAAGTTTTCCATTTAAATAAAGCCTGCAGACGAGCGGTGAGCGGTAGCTAACATTCTTTAATCAAAACACACAAAGAACAGTCAACCAAGCTTGTGGAAGAGCCTACATGACCGTGGGGCAGACGGAAAAAGTGATGTAGATGTTAGCACAGTGCATCTGTATGCACACTTTCTCACAGCGACCGCTGCACTGTAAACAATACAAGGTCATGAATAACACACCGCTGGTAAATTCACAAAGACACAGAAAGTGGCAATTAAAAGGTTAAATCAGCACGGCCCTAAAGCTCATGCAACCTGTTGCTGTCATCTTTCTGCTCCTGTAAAAAGAAACATACAAGAAGCTCACTTGCAATTGTTCAACATGTTGTGTAGCGCTTTCGATTCCGATCTTGCAGGCCTGCTTGAAAAAGAGAAAATGCCAAACAAAAAAATCTCAGTGCACTGTTAAAAATCAAAAAATATGAAGGCCTAGTTTTAGGACTTGCCTAAACATACTCTCTTAGAATGATAGATCAAAACAAAACTAATTGTCAGGTTCAAAGTGGTACCAAAAGAAAATGCATCAGCCAAGTAAATCCCCCAAACTTTCATCCACCAGTCACACCTCACACAACAGCAATATTCTATTAGACGGTCAGCAGAGTCTCCCTGCGGGTCTAGCAAAGTTTTGCCAGGGGGGGCAGGTAGGGCATTAACAGGGAAAGGGGGCACAAAGAAATACTTTTTTCTTACTCTCATTTAAAATGTCTGGCTTTAAATACATAATTATCTGAATGTTAGAACCAAAGTTTTTATCTGATGTAAAATGTATAGACATCATCTGAACATCTGCTTCAGGATCTGTCCATTCAGCACAGCATCAGCACCACGGGAATACATGGATACATCCGTAGGCTCGGGACAGAATTCCCAATGTGTTTTCGGGACTTTCGGGTGTATGGACCAATGTTTTTTTTCTTATCAAACCAGAAAGCTTTTATGAGCAGCTGGATTTGCCTGGCTGGACACAGAGGACAGCAGCTGATTCGACTCTGTGGGGGTCAAAGTTTGTGAACGCAGCTGGATTTGTTGCTGTATTTTGCTCTACATATCTGTGTGAGCAGATTTTCTCTCACATGAGTGTCCTCAGGTATCCGCCTGAATGCTGGACACTTGGAGACCTGTGTCTCTGAGTGAGAGACCAGAGATCACATTAACATGTGTATCTCTGTATTAACAAACATGCCATATTGGCCCAGTTTGTTTTTCTTATCATTGTTGTGAGGAGACCATAAATAGCATTTGTATTTTCTGTTGTACAGTTCATTTGCTGTTATGGAGATCTTGTTATGGATAAAAAGTGTTTTTTTGTTTCAAAATAGCTGATAACTATTCGCTGATAGCTGCCAACATCTGCAAACAAATATACAGCTGCTGCAGTGGATATAAGGATAATGTTAAGTGGATCAGTGAAAGTGCATTGATGGTGCAGATTACAGAGAGAGAAGCACCCTTAGCTGACTGTTTCCTTCTGCTCAGAATACCACTCACCACTCCAAATTCCTGTGTAGAAGTTATAATTATGCAGTACTGCCTCTTGATACATATTTTTTTTTACTAGTTTTTACTAAATTTTAGTTCATAACCTCTGTTTTGTGGACATAGCCTGTGTGACTGTAAAGAGAGAAAGAATGTACTTTATCCTATTTGAATAAAATTGCTTCTCATTAAAACTGCTTGTCCCTCCAGACCAAATGCTCTGTTGCCAACCCTGGTATTCTTCTAGCTACTATGTTGATCGTATGACCATACATATTTCATAAGATCTTCTACGTTTGTTACCATAAACCAAATGCTAAATGTGTTTTAGTAATGCAGTTTTGAATTGTGCTTGATTTAATTTTATTGTGTAATTTACACACATTGACATTTTTGGTGATGTTCTTTTATTTAAAACTCATGATTGATTGTGTTTTGACAGTTTTGTATTTCCAGTGTTATCACAGCATACAGAGAAGTCATGACTATGTATTGAACCAAGAATAACATTTACATTGTTGCTTTATGGAGATAAATTGCACAGGTGTTTGTGTTAGTGGTAAAAATCACTCTGTGTTAACCTTGCTATTCGAAGTCTATATACCTTTGGTAAAAAAAAAAAAAGAGAGAGAGAGAGCATCACTGATCTCAGTAGAGAATGGAATGGATTTGGATGTATTGTCACCTAGAGTTTGAATTTTTTTCCCTCAGTCTCTTATTGAAAGAGAAAGGGATAAACAAGTGGAACGGCTGCCTCCAAACTGCTCAGGAATATCCATAGAATAACACAGGCATTACTAACAGGAGAGGAGAGAAGGAGGCTGAGTGACAATCCAGAGAAGGAGCAAAAAGACCAAAGGATGCAGACAAGTGACTCTCAGTCTCTGAAAATCTGTCTTCTGCAAACATGTTGCCATGTACCTAGGCACAGTAACAAGAAGCTTTTTGTCTTTTAGATTTTGACAGCTGAGTTGAGAGCTAGGCTTAGGGCACAGGGGTGGCAATTACCTTGTCTGGTTGTTTATATGTTTCCCATCAGTGCTTTCCAGTAACATGGGAAAGACAAGAAAGAGTCCAGTGTCAGACTATATAGAGAAAAACTAGCTACTAAAACAACCAGCAGTCAGTGATTCAGTTTTAAAGGTGCTCTACTTGTGCACCAACCACTCAGACTGATCTGGAAAATTAACAGTTTAACTCCACATGGCTGATGTGTAGGCTAATGTTGCCTGTTGCCCCTGCCTGTGTCTCCTTAAGAGGCATTTCTTCACTCGGGATATCGATGTATTCTGTACTGATGTTGTTCACAAATTAACACATGTTGAAGCTTCTTTCAGGGTCCACAATATAGAAAACTGTGGTGAAAGGCATTAAATTACTTGATAATCATGAGGAAAAACAATCTTAGACTTGCACGAAGCTTGCAAGTTAGAATACATGGATTTATTTGAGTAAATGTTTTCCAGAGATATAGATTGTTATTCAGCCCCTCAAACTAACAGGACCATCTGCAATCACTGATAAAATAGCTTTGCATAAATATTTGTGTAATATTCATTTTAACAAGCACCTGCTACCTGCTCTTAATTTCCAAAAGCTCGCTTGAGAGACAGCTTTAAAAATATACACATTTGGTGCATGACTAAGGGTTTGTGTGTGTCTAGACATGTGTAAGAGGGAGCAGCGGTTTGAATTGCAATGTTGTTCACATCTTTATATGTACCGGTACTGTATGCATTTGCATCAATACCACAGAATTTGCATGCAGTTCTTAGGTTTACAAAACATGCCCAATACACCTTTTTATTTCCCACCTTGCTGGTAATATGAGAATAATGACAGCTTGAGGGCTTGATGAAACTGACCTTGGTGTTAATGAGCTTCTCACAGACAGACAGCAGTCCTCAATGCACCTTAATTGACATGGCACCCCTGCTTTCGCATTACCACTTACCTGTGTCAATCTCAAGAAGAGTTCTTAGCCCATATCTGCCGCAGCCATTTGTTCCAGGAATCTTCTCAGGGGATGCACCAGCATTCTCATCTTCTTCTAAGTGACTTTCCATTTATTCCATCAATAGATGGAGCCCTATTTTTAATTTCTATTTTTCACAGTTATGTGCTGGGGCTAAATAACAGACTTTGTGTATTGTGCTCAACAAAAAGTGACAATTGCAAGTAATCATTTGGAAATGGTGAATTCTATAAAACTTTTGTGTGCTTGATAAGCTCGGAAAGTGGAGTTCTTTTCAAATCATTAAGGCACACATTGCTCATAGAAAGGGGGAAAAAAGCCATTTCTGGTGTTCTGCCAAGCATACTTGTGTGAGCAGTCACATGTACATGTAGATACACAAGGTCTTGTGAAGCCAGTGAAGATAATTCATATTTCATGGACAGACCAAGTCAAGTGTGTAAAGTTCAACAGAAACATCAGAGAAAATGAACAGAGGCAATGACATTTTAATCGAAACGACCACCCATTTAAAAATAGCATTGTTGACATGGGCATTTCATTTATCCATAACATACTTTTTGTAATCTCAACCACAAAGGAAACACAAATGGATCTCTGTTTGCACATGAAGGTCAACTATAAACTGAAACAGAGAGAACAAATGCCCTAGTGGGCATGGCACAAATGCATTTATGATTGCATAATTTTAATTTTTGTATCAAGTAAAGCATGCTAAGTATAAGTATTTACTAATAAACAATAACTGAAGACCATCATTATGCTTTGCATTTTGGTCATAATCAGATGTGCAATAACATCCTCATACATCCAACTATAGATCGTGGTTAGTAATATCAGTTAGTTAAGGTCTTGCTCACATGTGGCACACAGGTGATGCCATCCATGTACAAGAGATGGGTGATGGCCACTTCACTCATGAATATGAGTCTGTATCTGTTCTTAGTGATGAGCTGACTTAGTAGGTTGAGTCATGTCCAGAACAGAAGTGTGGACGGCGCATCCCCTTTCTTAGTTTCCCTTTGGGCAGGCCTCTAGTGATGTTTTCAAAGTCACATATAGTCCCTGATTAATGTTATTAGCACATTATTAGCCTTGTACTAATCTAAGCACTCCAGTACTCCTGCATCCTTTCTTCAATCCAGGCAGTGCTCAGGTTGAGCACTAATTTCATATTGCTTCAAATTTCTCTTTCATTAAGGGGGGTAAAATGCCTCTGGCTATGAGGCAAGGTGGTCATAGGTTTTTGGACCATTTTTGAACATCAATCAGTGACTGACACTGGGAGGGCTGCAGCTCTCCGTATCACTCACTGACTCTGTTCTGCACAGGACATGTCCGTGCATTATCAAAGTCAGGAAACAACGGTCTGATGACAGTAATGGGAGGGAGACAGGTGGTAAATGGTGAGAGGAAAAGCGATTTCATTATCCTGTTCAAAAACTTAATGTATATTATTTACTTTCTGTGAAGACAAGCACTCAAGTATAAATATGAGTTTTGAAGTAGCACAATGTAATATCTAAGCTGTTTAAGATGTATGACAGCATAAGTAGCTGCTGAATATCTCATCAAATCTGATGGACAAAAAATAATAAAAATTACACTTGATGGATTTTATGGAAATATCCATTTGTGTGCTTATATGCTTACAGTGAAGTGAAAAATGCTGCGGTGTTAATGACACTATGTCAGATTTGAATGCAACATCCTTGTCAGGGCAAAGGCTGTAGTTTAATTTAGCAGAAGTGGGACAAGAGGTTGTAAAAGCTCTGGAGGGTCGGCAGTCTATCACCGAGCACAAGTCAAATCCTTGCCAAATGCTCATGTCATTCAGTTGATATTCTTATGACATGATGCACATGACAAAACTAATCTAGACATCAAACCAATTTACATATCCACATCTGTTTTCCATTTCCTGGTCAGCATTTTGACCTTATTTAAAGAAGGATATATACTAGTATACTAGTGTTCATATATGCCACTGTGACATCACTCCAAGATATCAAAACTTTCAATAGCTCTGCAGTGTGAATGGGACAAAATATAAATATAAAATATATAAAGCTTTCACATATCAGAAATCTAAAAAGTTATGTATCACACAAAATGCAATATGATGAATGTGTGTAAAGTGAGTGTAAAAGTACCAAACATCATAATAAAACTAATATAACTAAGGCCCTGGTCACAGAGGCGTAGAAACCAGTTGCCGAGTTGCACAAAAAGGTTTGACGTCCTTCACCTTTAAAGTAAAAGTTACACTACACCTTCCACTTCAGCCAGCAGGTATAAAAATGTGCAACTTTGAAGATGAAATCTGCACTTTTCACAGTTTCACCACCCCTTTTTTGAGCAGTTGATGCATGTTTGCAGACAAGCCAACGCTTCCCATGCCAATAACAGTCAACTGTAGCAACCTACTACTGACCAAAGAAATTACAAGGATGTTTTGGTAAAGGACCCTTCACCTCTTTACAAACAGCTTCACCCAGCAACTGTCAGCAACCCCTTGACAACTGTTTGTCCCTCCTGACCAGTGATTGCTGGGAGTTACTAACCAGTCTTAAGTCCTGTATAATCTGGTCCTAAATCATTTGGTGATGCAACCTAGGAACTATACCAGTGGCTTTGCATCTTCCACAAAATATTTTTCCATCTTTTGCTGTGCTTCAAATCATACCAGGAGTGTTTCACACATGTGAGTGTTTAGTCATTAAGGGCTCTATTTTTTGAAAATTGCCCAGAATGTTTATGCAATTCCTGTATCCGACCTCTTGCCCTCATCATCTGTTCTGTGCAACTTGACATGACTTCTGTCCAAAATACTACTAGAGCTGGAGTGTGATGCATCTGCATCAGGTGCATACCAAGCTGAATACAGTATGATCAGTTTTTCTTTTCTACTCGAAGTTATAAACAATAACTCAGCATCTGAAATTGTAATAATACTGATAATATATTAATGTATCACATGTAAGCGATACAGGTGTAAACACATGCAGCCAAAGGCAAGATTCTTATTTCTTCATTTAAACATTACTGTTGCAAAAATGCCATGGCAACCTTTTTAGTATCTATCAATCATGTGGGCAAAGCAGTCTGTTCCTTAGGTTACCACTCTACTTAGTGAGTCATTTTTGTCATGCTGTATGACAGGCCTAGCTGTCAAAGGTGTGGGATGAATAATGAATAATTATTCCAGGCCTATTCTATAGAATATGCTCTGGATTACACAGACTTCATACAAACTTAAATAGAAATTGCACTTGTCCTTGCACATATAACCTTTTTTATTTAATTGTTAAGATAAAAATAAATAGTTGACTATGAATAAATCATTCTATGATTAGACTTAGCTCATGACAAGCATTTTGCCTACACTTTAAAGTTTAAGCTTAAAGTCTTAAAATGTTGCTATAGATATTAGAAAACATGTGTTTTGATATATTATAACAAACAACTTGGTTCCTCTGAAGTTCTCTCTGGTTATACACAGATTACAAACTTGGCATTTGACAGCATCCGTCATTAGTGATTTTGTTAAGCCACAACAATTACACACCATCTTATTATCTCACCCTCTGAAGGTGATTACTGTTCAAGTGTCACTTTTGCAACAAAACAGGTTGATGAGTTGCAATGGATCAATACTCTCCCTGAGTGCCCAAGGAGAGTGCAATGGTCTAAACACTCTAAATTGTAAGCTATTTATAATGGCTCCTAATTTCAGCCTAAAATAAAGCATTTGCAATTTTCATTTATATGCGAAAGCTCACAAGTATCAAGGTACAACAAAGTATAAACAAACATGGAGAGGAAAAACAAACTTGAACCTTCCAATAAAGCTGAAGGAACATGTATGCCAACCACTGTGAAACAGAGACGGCTCCAAGCCATTATAGGTGCAAATGAGCCATTGTTCTCTGTTTTTCTGACTTGTGTGTGCAGTACTGGCACACTTTTTATATGCTGAAGTAGAAATGTACCTCTAAGGTTCTGACATATTTCACCCTGTTTGCACAGCAACAGTAGTACTTCATAAAATTCTACATTTGTCCTTTCCTGTTTGTTTTATCCTTCTCTATTATTTTCATGTCTTTTTTTTCTTTTTGCTTCTCTCGCTCTCTCCCTGTAGGTATATTTATATAGGTGGAACAGCATTGGAGAAGTGATTGAAAAGCTGTCCTGTAGATCAGGGTGGTTTGTGGGGCCTGTCCATGCTCTAATCCATCCTGCTGGCCCACCACACAAGCAGAATATCAAACAGGCAATCCCCAAGGAAGAGAAGAGGTAAAGATGTTGAGGAGAGAGAGTAAAAGAGAGAAGAGGCACAAAGAAAAGATGTGTGGGAGGACGGAGATAGCATAACATTTGGATTCAAATAGAGAGAAAGAAAATAAATGGTAGGTGGGTGGGATAGGGGTACAAAATTTAAAGTTGGAAAATGTTAACACAGCCCCGACAGCAGTGGAGGGGGTAGGGTGTGAGTTAGGGGAAGAAGGTGCATTCCCACAGTCTCACTCCACTACTTTTCTTCATTTGGCTCTGATTAACTCTGATAATGTATCTGTGCCATTATGCTGCTAATAAAAAAAAGGTCGGGAAGCACAAATGGGGTGGTAATGGGGTCTTGATCCACCTTCTAAAATAAATTGAGCAATAACAGATAGCGCTTCACAAAAGGTGTGGGTTGTGGAGTGGGGTCATTGAATGTGTCAGAGGTCAGCCCAGCAGACACCTTTGTATCCACTGGTGGAATTTAATTGTCTTCAAAATTAGACTGTTTCTAGAGTTTAAAGGGTCTGAGATCAGGTTCAAGATGTCTCACGAGTGAATTCAATATTAATTCTCTTTCGATCTCATAGGAAAAATCTATATTGTAAATATGTAACGACCCTGAAGGTTGTTCACAGCATTGTGTTTCTGGGTTTACACATCCAAATACCAATCACCAACCAAGCCATGTACCAGTTCCACAGATGGATCAGGCCACAGTCAAACACACATCACTGCAGTGCGGCTAAGCTCTACTTCACACTCCCTTGCCCTAGGGTAGAGCAGGAAGTGCCTAGAGGACACTGCAAATATAGACTGGTGATGTTTCCTTTCTGAGTTCATGCTTTTAACAGAAGGGCTGATCCTCAACTTATTTTGTCTAGATGGCGTAGAACTGAGAGAACCCTAAATAACAGTTGTAATGAAAGTAGGACTGAAGTTGGTTTGTGTACTGACAGGTTTATAAATGGCTTTCCAATGTGAAGTGAACTTGAAGGCAGCTCACAGTTTTGTACTTCCCAGCAATATGTGAGATATAGTGTCATTTCTGTCCATAATTTAAAGATGGTGCACTTTACACTTCATCCAGCACTTATTTTTAGAGGGTGTGGCTTTCAAGGTGCACAAGCAACTGAAGACCAGGACACTGAGTCAAAATCAGATTTAACTGACCACACATGATCTTAGGATCATGTTCTGTGTTTTACTTCAATAAAGTTGATAATATGCATGGCCTTTAGCATGTCAGTATGTATGCAATATCTGTGTGTATGATAACTGTATAAGTGAGTGTATGTAAGAAACCAGGAAAAACTAAATGTTCTGTCAGTCTTTTGGCCAGAATGGGGAAGAAGAGAGAAGCAATAGAATGTCCATGACAGGTTCTAGTAGGGCTGCTATTTTATTTTCTTAGATTTCGGAGCCTCTACTTTGAAGTTGAATCAGTACTTCAGCTTTGACTGGAGTATTTTTCAACACTAATATCTGTACTTCTACTTAACCCTTTAAGACCTATCATAGAACCAAGTCCGCCAGAGCCTATATTATATTTTTACATGCTTTAGAGCCATTTTTTGGGAGCATTTCAAGTTGCTATACATCAATGCAACCATTACAGCCTAAATTTTAATATTATGCATGCATTAAGTGCATAGTAATTACATAAATTGCAAAAAAGTGCAATAAACTACAAAAAAATTGAAAATCGTTTTTGTTTTTTAACATATATTTCTAGTTAGAGAAATTTAAGAGGCTTATCCCTCAAAATTGTAAATACAAAAAAAGTTGCACAAAATAGTTTCCCACCACAGGAAATTTATTTTGAGTGTCTTCATAGTTTTATTTTTGAAATACACCAATTTCTATACACTGCAGGAAAAACGAAAATAAATATTATAGTGCAAATTTGCAAAAAAGCAGCATATGCATCAAAATAAACTATTTTCAGCAGTGCAATATGAGTCCTAAGCATCCCAGAAACGACACAGAAAGTCATAAAGTCAAACATAACTTTTAAAAACACCAGTATAAGCTCATGAGGCCTTGATGATAAAAAAAAAACTACATTGACGTCACTTCCGGTTTCGGGCAGGTCATGGCGGACATGCGATAGTTCGCGCTGATGGACGTAGGAAGTGTTATGAACAGCTGATGGGATCGGCAAAGCGTGTTTCTGGAATATTGTGTTTTTGTTGCTGCAAGTGCTTTTTTATGCAGTTTTTGCACAGCTATATGTGGAAGGACAAGCTGATGGCATAAGATGTAAGTACAACTCCTCCGGTTTCATATGCAAAAAAAATTATTGCGCTAGCTCACGTGGTTGCAGTGCTACCGGGATTTAAAAATAGTTACGCTAAACGGAGCGTGCCTGCTCTGACCGGTTTTAAAGGGTTAAGTAAAGAATGCCTCTACTTTGCCACCTCTGATTATTTGTCTAATTTGGAAAATTAGATGAAAATTAACAACTTAACATCTTCATGCCGTTACTGCTATTAATCTCGGGATTCTGACTTTTTCTCCGAAATCTGTTCCCTCAGAATTCTGACCTTAAGCTCAGAATTCTGACTTCAATCTCAGGATTCTTTTTCTTCAAAACTTTGACTTTTCTCTCAGAATTCTGTTTTTTTTTCCCCAGAACTCTGAGCTTTAAGTCAGAATTCTGATCTTAATCTCAGGATTCTGACTTTTTTCTCAGAATTCTTTGTCCTTAAAATTCTTTTTCCTTCAGATTTCTGACTTTTTCCTCAGAATCCTGACTTTTATCCCAGAATACTGAATCTTTCTTCAGAATTCTGATTTTAATCTCAGAATTCTTTTTCCTCAGAATTCTGACTTTTTTCGTCACAATTCTTTTTCTACATAATTCTGACTTTTATTTCAGAATTTTGAACCTAAAGTCATGTCAGAATTCTGACTTAACTCTCAGATTTATGACTTTTTTCCTCAGAATTCTCTTTCCTCGGAATTCTGACTTTAATTTGAGAATTCCTTCTCCTAAGGATTCTATTTCATCAGAATTCTGACTTTAATCTCAGAATTCTTTTCCCTCAGAATTTTGACTTTTTCCTCAGAGTTCTCACTTTTTTCTCAGAATTCTCTTTTTTTTTTCTCAGAATCATAACTTAAAAGTCAGAATTTTGAGGTTATTCTCAGAATTCTGGAAAGGAAGAAAAAAAAAAAAACGTCCCTACATTTTTCCCCGGTGGCCCTAATCTTCTTCCATACATCACCACCACAACAATGAAAATCAAGACGTGCAGTATTATATTGCACACATTTCCAGTTACCAGCACTTGTTCACTAATTTATCACACAAAGCATCATGATTTTTCAGTGATTCTTGTCTATATTAGACTTTTTTTTTCCTTTTTTGCACACAGCTGTAAGCTAGCTGTAAAACAATTTTTTTCAAATTTTTTAAATAAATATATTATAATTTTGGGCATTACACAATAATTATTTCCAATAATTATAAATTCAATAGTGGACAATATGATGGTGTATGTTTTTAACCTCTAATATTTAGTTTACTGTGAGTCTTTGACCAAGCTATGTCTCATAATTGGACTGCTGTGAAAAAAAATACTATTTAAAGAGCGTAAAACTAAAAAAAAAAAAAAAACTGTTCTAAAGTATTTTAGCACCTTTTCTAACAGAAAAAAAATCCATTTTTACCAATAAAAGGGAATACAAGGGTAACAACATAAGCAATTTGTTATGCTCCTTCAACATTTACTCCTTCAACATTTACTTTAATTTCTGTCATTGTTATATTATCAATCTCTGTATGAGCACAGAGCAGTGCAGAAAATAAACAGTTATTTGTGCCGTTGTCCAGATGAGGTTGGCAATTTCTCTGCATTCATCTTCATCTGCAAGTCATAAAGTACACCAAACCTCCATCTTCCAAAAAGCAAGTGTGTTAGGTAGGCTCAAATCAATACAGCGTATTCTTCAGAATTCACAAACCACCATTTTTTTTAGATGGTCTGGGGATTTGAAAAAGCATTTCAGCAACCAGCATATTTCTTTTAAGAATAGAACCCACTCTGAAGAATCTATGAAAATCCCACATGTTTGAAAGTTTAGTAAATGGGGTTCGCTGGCAGCAGTAGCTGTGTGCCAGTGTGCCTTTAAGGCATTGGCATTTATTGGTGCAGTGAGTTAGACAGTTTTTTTTCTCCTTTCTTATTTTTTCATGCCTGTACATGTTCCCACTGAGTTTCACAGTGTTAGTTTCCCATTATAATACATATGTAAGCATTATTGGTCTTGTAAAAAGCCCTGATTCTTAGTATATAAACTGCTGACTGGAACTGCCAGTAAATTAGAAACAAATTTATTTTTTGTCATAAATATAACTCTGACAGTTTGATTTGAGTCTCAAGTATAATAACAGTGATACATCCCTACTTTTTTGAAAAATGAAGTCATCATTTGGGTAATGGGAAATGCAGCTGCTATTACACTACAACTGCTTACAGGCACTTTATGGGTGAGTGTAAGATGTTTGTTGATATGCAAAACTCAGACACTGCTACTCATAAATGAGCAAATGTGGCCTGACTGACAGGCTGATATATGGCAGCTAACTGCTATGCTGTCATTTCAGCAACCTTAAAGAGGCACTCTATCCTTGCATGTGTTGTTTTGAGCTTTAAAATAGGAAGTTCTAATTTACTGTTCAGGTCAAATCTGACCCATTTTGATAGAAGCAAAAAAACAAACATTCCGTTTTTCTTACATTTGAGGACTTTTCTTCAGTTGAAAATACCGAAATATGAAAATATTTTAATATTGTTTTGAATGTATTTTTATGATTAAGACCGATTATCCACAGTAGCTTAAGTCTTGCTATTTTTGGTTGTCCCACTATTTAGTATTTGTCAGTTTTCGTCAAATGTTTAAGACTTCTTATGACATCTTTAAAAGCAATATTCCTTCTCCTGGTTGCAAGTAGAGTGAAAGGAAGAGACAGAGAGAGCTCAACTCAAGGCATGATACTGCAGCCATTGCAGGTGGGGCGCGGTATGAAAAGAAAAAAAAAAGAATGCTTGGACACTGCTAGCATAATTGACAGGTTTTTGACGGGTCTTCCACACAAACGTAAATCAGGAGATGAAGCATCGCCAAATATGTTTCCAAACCAACTTCATTCTAAGCCAAAGACTAGAAAATATGGTGAAGCATATCTTCCCTTTGGCTTCACCTGCACAAGTGCCAAGGTAGGTCTCCCCTGCAGAATTTCCCTGCGTTGGGCAATTTTTTCTTGTAAAACAAAGGGGGGCCTAGCAAAGAAAGTTTGGGAACCACTGCTCTAGAGAATTACATCTGTTTGACAATTTCATCACCTGATTGATAAACACTTTTACGTGGTTCTGCTATGGGGTGCTGGTATGTAACTCTTTTATAGATTGGTGCCCTTACCCAACATCATTCCATCCCAGAGAAATAGGCCCTACATGCCTCCTCCCCAGATGATTTGCAGCTAGGTTTATTAATGCCATTCCCAAAACATAAATAAGCAACTGTTCAGATAGCTACTCAAGATAACTAATCAAATAAAACCCAGACTCTACATGATGTGCAGCAACTAGAGGGAGAGAAGATCAATAGAGTTCAGTGGAATTTTCTTCTGTTGGGACACAATTTAACATGCCCCTTTTTAACTAACATTGTGACACAACACAGAAGGGACTATGAAGATATTAGTTTTATTTTTTGTTTGTTTTTGTAGTTTACTGCAAATCATCTACTTATCTGATCCTTTATCCAGTATCTGAATTATATCAAAGGATTATGAGATTTGCTGACTGTGGATCCTATCTGAGTAAAGCGAATGCATGTTCAAAATACCAGTTTGAGATCATTTAAAATATGTAACAAGACACATTATCCTACTGGAGGCATCATCAGAAAATATCCAAGCCGACCTGATGTACATGTCCACAAAGTGGTGGATATGGACAATAACAATACCCAGGTATGTCTTGCATTTGGTACCATTGTTGAGTCCCTTAATATTATGCTGATGTTGTTGTAAGTGGGTTCCAAACCATGTAAAGAAAATTTCCGCCACTCAATAACACCACTACCACCAACCTGAGCCACTAATACAAGGCAAGATACATCTGTGTTTTAATGTTGTTGAAATTTTGACTCTACCTTCTAATTGTTGCAACAGAAATCAAGATTCCTCAGACCAGGTAATGTTATCCAGTCTTAGTGAGTCCATGTAAATTGTCAATTCACTGTTCTGGCTTTAGGAGTGGCAGCCACTGTGGTCTTCTCCAGCTGTAGCTCATCTGCTTGAAGGGTTGATGTGCTGTGGGTTGAAAAATGCACTTTTGTATACCTTGATTATTATGAATAACGAACTATTTGAGATATTGTTTCCTTCCTATAAACCCTAGCGAAAGTAGAGCACCAATTTCAGAAGTACTGAGACCATGTCTCTGACTCAGTCTGACCATGTCTACATTGCTAAAGGCACTGAGTTGTTGCCATGTGAAAGGCAGATCAGATATGTCTGTAATGAAGCAGCTGAGTCGTACCTAATGAACTGACTGGTGAGTGGAATCGTCTACATACCAGGTTACAAGTTATCATTGGGGTTACTTTTAACATACATTCCAAATGATGTGGTACTTTGAGGATAAATGCACTTTGTTTGTAATTTCTATGTATTTTGTAGTTTGCATTGTTTGAGTTTTAATTTACATGTGTCACTGAGTGCTTCTTTACTGAGGGTTTAACCATATGCGTGTGTAATATCTGCAAGAGATACTGGAGAAAACATGAATTTCAATCAGCGGATAAAAATGATTCTACTGTCTGCTGACGTGCTGCAAAGCGCATGCGTGAAAAGCCAGAGTACTTCAATGTCACTTGGTTTTTGTGTCCAGTTATAGTGATAGAGCAGCTCGAGTGTGTGTTTTTGTTTTCTCGGTGATGAACCTGCTACAGTTAATCCTATGGGATTCCACCTTAATGAACATCATTGATTTCTTTCATTGATTTGTGTTGAGAGTTAGCAACAAGGCTGAATGAGGCATTTTGACACTAGAAAATGTGTATTATTGTAGAACCGTGGCCTGTAAGTCTATGTGCAATACTGCATAGATAACATATTTTCTTATTACACACATAGACCAGATTAATCTGAAAGATACTGGCTAAAAACTGTGCACTACAGTGTATGACATTGCTATTTAACATACCTTTTACTTTACTGTTCAAAAAGGTCATCTGTTGGAGATGGTATGTAGAACGACCTCCCAGAATATATATAAGCGGAGATAATATTAAGGGTTAGTGTATTTGCAATACAGTGGCAGCTTTAAAATGGTGTCAGAGCACCTTTATGTCCCATCATCCATCTGCTCAGAAAATACAATGGATAGAGGCAGCAGCTCAGAGTGCCAAAGCTGTGACCAACCAGTAACAGTACTAGCCCAGACAATAAGCTCTGTGCTCCTTAGGGAGTCACCGTGATGTTGCAAGTTTCACTTTAATGTTTTTGTTAGATTCTGTTGCTTACACAGTACAGAGGGAGGGAGGTGGGTGTGCAAAAGGGGAGCTTGAAACTGTCCTCAAAAGATACACCAAAATAAACGACCAACACCAACTAGAACAGAGGGCATGCTGCCCACAGAGTCAGTGTTTCTGCATTGTGACCACAATATTCTGCAATGAGTATCATTGGAAGATGTAAGGGCTGCTGTTACTAGAGCTAATAAAGAGATACTCACTAATGCCTCTTTCCTGCACAATACCAGGGAAAGTAACTAAGTCAGGAAAATTAAATTGCATTGCCTTGTTTTCCACGCTCTTATTGCCATTATAAATCCATGTGGAGGCCTATTTTATTTAAGCAAAATTATGATAGCCAATAAATTTAATAAGCAGTATACCCTTCATATGATGTTAATGCACATAAAAAATATTGCTTTTGAGCAGGTTACATATTTCTTACCATGTAATTGACATCTATTATCTTCACTCACAGAAATTATAGGAAAAATTATATTTTTTCTCTGCTGTTGTAGTTGTGTAACAATGGGCATTTCTATCTCTTTTTGAAGCAGGCTATTCCATCACCACTGATGCACTGACATGACAGTGTGTACCAAGGTGAATGCAGTGGTTGGCCATGTAGCACAGATATCAATGATACCTTTTACTTGTAAAAGCAGAGTCTTATATAAATCATGATATCGGTCAGTCCCAAAAAACATCCATCATATTTCATACTGCATCCTGTGGTTTGCGGGTATGGGTCTATAATCTGAAGACAAAATGCTTTTTTGACACTAGAGAGAGACTGCACCTTTTAGCACCAATAGGCTCAGGGGAACCTACTTTTAGCATATCTTTTTGTTCCTCTTCTTTTTCTCTACTAGTGTCTTCTTCACTGAGTTAGAAGTGTAAGTTAAATAAAATGAAGCACATTATTGCTGCCACATCAACATAAGGTATCAGTTACTAAGAAATATATTTTAAGTAGACTTACCTAAGTTACCATGCAAAAACATTTTCCTGAACAGCAGATGCTTTTAGAAAAGACAGGCAGCTTGATATTTAAAAAATGTTGTAGTCACAGGTGAAAGGGGACCTGCTATGGCCAGCTTAATCACCTCTATTGCATCACAGCACAAGGCACAGACCCTTAGTGTCTTGCCATTAGATATATGGATTAAACCTTCCAGTTGGGGAAGAGAAAAACTGCCCTTTTGTTTTGCTTTTTTTGGTATTGTGCTTCTTTCCATTTTGATTCTTAGAGCTGAATTTTAAGCTGTAGAAATTTGAACGATAGCAATGTTGCTAAATTATTTTGTAATTTCCTGGAGTATCCATTCAAAGTGTTCTTTGAAACAGCATCCATAACTTTTCAAATTTTAGATATTTTTTTAAGTGTGATGTAGTTGACTGCTGAAATAATAACACAATAGAACATAGAAAACATATTCAATGTTTGAACAGAGGAAATGAGAGTTTTAAGAAAAAGCGGTTGCCTATTTTAAAGAAACATGTCTCTAAAGCATCGTAAAGAGGCAACTGTTCTCAGAAGTGAAAATTGACAGAGGTTCGACCATTGTGGAATAATTTCTGAATAATATTCCTCAATATAAAATTGCATAAACTGACTCACATAATCATTCTCATCAAAATATTCTGAGAATCTGAAGAAATCTCTGTGCACAAGGGGCAAGGCATAAAATCAATAGTGGATGCCTGTTATCTTGGGCTCTCAGGCAGCAATTTATTAAAAACAGGCATGATTCTGTCAAGGAAATCATTGCACAGGCTCAGGAAGGCTCTTAACATAATACATTGTGCTAGCCACAAATTCAGGTTAAAGATATGTTGTGTAAAGAAGAAGCCATATGGAAACATGATCCAGAAACACCACCACATTCTTCAGGTCAAATCTCATTCAAAATGGACTTAGACACAGAGTAAAACTCTTCTGTGGTCAGAAATGTGAAATTCTATTTGGAAAACTGCATCCTCCTGAGCTAAAAAGGAAAAACACCATCTAGCTTGTTAGCAGCACTCACTTGCAAACTACCATCTCTGTTGGTACAGCATATGGGGAGTACTTCAGTGCCTATGGAACTGATAGCTTGCAGATCTGGAAAGGTATATTCACTGCTAAAAAGGACTGTTGAGCAGCTAGAATTCAACATCAGAAAACAACAGTGGAAATATTCCTCTCCTAGGAGGAAAGGAGATTACCTACCGGTATCTTGGTCTGTGTGACTGCATGCGGCCTTATCTGTATGCAACCAAAGCCCAAACGCACAAATGTGTTTTGTTACTACAACTTGGAATAAAAGCGCACTACAAATAGAAACCAGAAACTTTGTCGTATCAGAAATTTTGTTTCTTCACTAAATACGTTTCTCAAATTCAAACCCAGATATATATTTAAAATGTTTATATTATTTTAAATCTCAAATGAGCCATGCAAGAAAGTGAAAGAATCACAGCAGCAGCAATGGGCAAAGAATAGATATAGTGCAGCAGAAGGGAAAGTCTAAAGCTTAGTTTAGTATTTAGGGAATTTTAGAATAGGACACATTTCTGTTTTCATGTACTGAAGATTTGAAACTTTTCAGCAAACCTTTAATGGAAAATGCTCTCTAAGGCTATGCGAATAGTATGATGGAGATTACTTAAGTCTTTTGCAAAGACGTGATCAAAAGCAAAAAAACATTCAGAATCTATCTAGCCACCATTAGCAGTGTTAAATAACCTGTTTAAATCCCCAGTGCTGATGTGTTTGAGTGTCTCTTATGAGAATATCAGACTCACAGAGAGCAGAATGTAGCATCCACGATCTTCAAGATGGAATCACTCAAAAGGAACACTGGGCATAAGCACACAGCTCAGCGCTATATGGGCTGACTGCAGCCGAAAATTGGCAAGTGACCCCTGAGACAGGTCAGTCCCAATTCACACACAGCAAATCGTGTGGAAGGCATTGATTAATGGGGAAGACACATCTCGTTATGGTCTTGTGGTGTCATTCTCGGCCTTCTTCTTGCTATTCCCAACCCTCTTTTACTGCTGAAATCAGACTAGTGGCTAAACAGTTCAATAGCTGATCTTATCCTATAATTAATCGCACCACTCAGGTCTGATACTCTGGTCTAATTTGTGAACAAGTGTAAGGTTATATTATTATAAAATTAGGATAGGCTACTTACAGTTTAAAAAATTAATTATAGTACTGGTCTGTTATGTAAAAGGATAATAACATGAATATATACACATGGAATACAGACAGTGCGGTAAGTTATCACTGCATTAATTGGAAAAAACAAGTTGGACAATTTTTATGATTCGCCCTGAACCTACAATGTGCTATTGATACAATAATATTGGGGGGAAAAGAAACTTTGCTTGCTGTTTGTGTATTTTATCGACTTACTGTTACTGTTTGGCAAGATGTTTTATTTCTAATTTTTATTTTTTTTCTTTCTAATTAGAAAGTGAGAATGAGAACATACGTCATTCAAAAATAATTACTTAAAATTCACATTTCATATGCAATTAGTTTTTGTTTGTTGAAAGTGTTATGAAGGACACTTAATTATTTCAAATACAATCTATCCTTTAACCCTCTTTTTTAAAAAATTTTAAGAATACACAACATATGATTTTAATTGTATAAGCTGCAACTAGCTAAGTGTGCCAGAAAAAACAGAACAGTGGGTAATTTAGAATTAGAATTAGAATTCAACTTTATTGTCATTGCACATGCACAGGTACAGGGCAACGAAATGCAGTTTGCATCCATCCAGAAGTGCTTTAGTGATATAGATATATTACAATATATATTAGCAATAATATAGATATGTAAGTATATTACAGAAATGGGTCTATTAAGGTATGTTATAATGTACACGGTATGAAGTATGTTGTGAATATTCTATAACTATAAGTATGTACAGGCTGTAGTGAGTACAAGCTATGTACGGGCTATGAACAGGATATAAATATGAAAAACTATACAGAATATGAAATAAATAACTTTACAGAAATCTGAGATATACAGTTATACAGAAATGGGAACTATGCAAGTTGTAAACAGTTGTAGGGTTAAACATTATCGTATATACAGAATGATTATTTACACAGAGCTATACAGTAGTGCAGTTAAGATAAGTGAG
>NW_024582683.1:439014-502084 GCF_018398535.1 Haplochromis burtoni | reverse complement strand
CCGAGGCTCCTGTAGCGCCTCCCAGAGGGCAGGAGGGTGAAGAGTCCATGTGATGGGTGACTGGGGTCTTTGATGATTTTCCCAGCCCTTTTCAGACACCGCTTCCTGTAGATGTCTTTTATGGCAGGAAGTGGTGCTCCGGCAATGTGCTGGGCAGTTTCATTATGTAATTTAGGACTATAACGTATGATTTTGGCATATTGGGATTATGGCAAAAGTGGCCACAGTGACAACAAGTACCATATTAATGAAAGAAATAAAGATATATAATTAGATTTTTATATTAATGGGTTAAGAATCATCAGATCCAATTAGTCTACCAAATTGAGAAGGCACTTAAATTATACAGAGGTAGATACATTATTCATATGGTAGAGAAAGACATGCACAAAATAAGTAAAATTGTAGAAGAGTAAATTTTCTCTGTAAGCTCTTTGGCTTCAGTTTGGATTTGTGATTGTTTATGGCCCTGCTGTCATGTTCTGCTGTGTGTCAGGCAGGATGTGGACCCAAATGCAGGACTCAACACACATGGGGATAACTTTAAGAGGCGGCTTTAATTGCTCTGTAGCAAAAAATACGCTAAAAACAAAAATCAAAAGCCAGAAAACTAGAAGCTAAGGACAAGGAACTAAAACACTGGGAAACTAGAAACTTTAAATTAGGCGCGAGGATGGCAAAGGAACATGGAAATGCAGAAACGGCACATGGGAGTGGTATGACATGACAGCGGAGAGAGGAAAACACGGGGCTTAAATACACAGAGGGATAACGAGGGAACAAGACACAGGAGGAGAGCACAGCTGGGAGTAATCAAGCAAGACGAGACCAAGGGGAAGCAAGACTAAATAGGGTAAGGGATCGTCAAATTAAAACAGGAAACACGAGATAATCTCAAAGATGCGGGCTAGACTGAGACAAAGAGCATGATGACATGATATGTGGAACACTGGAAAGGAAAAGAAACAGGAACCTAAAACCTGAGAACTAAGAATAAACACAAGCAGAAAATCACAAAAGGCAATAATCCAGAAATATAAATTAACCAATAAACACAAAACCCTGGGTCACAGACCCAGTATCGCGACAGCTGCTGACTTTATGGTAGAATTTTGAATGTTCCTGTAGTTTCTGAACTACTGAACACTTAATAAAGTAATCACATTTGTTTTATGAAATCATAGCTACAGAGTATAAACAAAAAAAAAGTCATTTTAATGTTAATTTTGACTAATTTTAAGTAATTAATTAATTATTTATAATTTAGTAATAATGAAGCACATCGATTTATTGCCAAGCATTCATATAAGTAAACAATTACATAAATACATACATAAGGCTTTCTGTATTCTGTGATATCCAAGCTCTTTCTACACACAATAGATATTTACTACTTTAAATGTTCAGTACATTTTATTTATGTATTTTTAAATCTCTTGGACAAATAACACTGTAAAAATGTCTGCTCTGCTGTCCACAAACGCAGTCAACTTACTATTGTTTATGACCTTATTTTATTGGCCCTCTCAATAGCTGTGACAACTCCGACCGTTATTGAGTTCGGCTTGTTTTCACTACATCCTTTGCAAACTTTGACACTTGATTTCATTGAGGCAAATGGGATTTGAAAGGTGGGGGATGCAGGTCGCAGGCTGCTCTTCTTCACATTGTCTACCTGAAAAATCCCTCTATAGCTCTTTTTCTCCTTCTTCTAACTTCTTGTCATTTTGGTTAATAATGAATATGAAGCTATTTTAGATTAAACTCTGAAATCGTTTATTTTAGATATATTATCACTATTGCAAAATAACAAAAACATTTGTGCATTATAAATCTGCTTCGGTGTATTTTCCATGAGTCCACTTTGTGTTCTCCTTACTTGTTCAGCTTTGATTTTTGTTTGCTTAGAATTCTATTTCACAGAAAGATCAATTTGAAATTAAATCCTTTTGAGAGAATTGTTATAAAATCTATTCGAGTGTCAACGGCAATTACCATTTTTTTATCAAGATGAATTAAAACAGTTTTTGAATTGTGTTTTAATGATTAGCCATAGCTCTACGTGTTTTCTGAGAGCTTTACTTATTTAAAATCAAATAACAGGTATGTCTATGTGGACTGGTATGGCTAGAAAAGCCTGTCTTTTGCATATATAAAATGGATTGCCTTCTCACCTTCATTCACCGCTTCACAAAGGCAATGTGCTACACTTCTGCTCAGTGTGTTGCGAGAGGTGTGGCTAATCTGTAATTCTTTGCTCTCCAAGAAAGCAAGAAAGGGCAGAAAATGCCCTAAAGACCCATACTCAGAGGGAATTTTCTTCCTTCAATGCTAAAACCACTTTGCCCATGTGCAATGGCTATGAAACCAATAGTTTACCAGCTGCTCATTTGTGTCTTGGGGTAAAAAAAATGATGAAGTGAGACTTTTTTTTAAGTAGCCTGATTCAAGTTGACAGCCCTTTAGAATCTGCCAAATAATAGACTTCTATCAATGTAATGCACAATAATGAACTGTCATTCAACATCTCAACTGTGTATAGTCACAGTGCAAAAGATCACACCAGTACCAACCTACCTCTGATTTTAGTTGGACATTGGATAGAGCATAAAAAAAAAATAAAATAAAATAAAAAAATAAAGATGATAAAGATGGCACCCAGTTTGCCATTGTTTTATTAGACATGCTCTGCTTGAACTTGTTTTCGGTTAGCTGGTTAACCCTGCAGTTCTGTTGCTACTTTTTGGTCAGTGAATTGCAGCTACATATCTGGACTGTGACTCAGAAATTTCCTGCAAAGCAAAACAAAAGATGCCTGAAGGCATACTAGCTGGTCCTTCGAGACAAAATAAAATCAATGACATTGATCATGCTTGGCATGCATGGTAGCCGAGTTTTAGTCCTTATCATTCTTGCTGTCATTTTAAGTACAGCAGAGGAACACATGAGGTCGATTGACTGCTTGAAGGAAATCTCTGGGATAGTAGAAAAACTGTTACTATTATTGTCTAGATAATTTGAAATATCTTAATACAAGATTAGACTGAATATTTTAGCCAATGAAATGCCTTTTTTAGATCAAAACTACATTTTCTGAAGCATGCATTATATAACTACATAACTAAGGTCAGACTTAGTTAATAAACAGGAAAACAGTAAATTTAAAAAAAGTAAACGTTTTAGTGGACAAAGCATACACCAAGCCTGGAAAGGGAGTGATGTTGTAAAAACAAACAAACAAACAAACAGTAGAATGTAGTTAGTGGACTCAAGGGTGCTTGTCAAACCCAAGAACCCTGGTGCATGATTGTGACTGAAGCTTATGTGGATTAATAAATAAAAGCTACATGAGATGGTATTGTGCTGTTGTAGCATTCCATCACAGACTCTAGATTTAACAATAGATATAGAAGGAGACTGCAAGCATCAATGCCACTGGGGAATCTCTAGAAATGGCAAAGATAATAATCTATTCAATTCATCAGCGAACTGATAATCTACTCAATCAGTAACTGCTACTGAAACCGTTGTTTCAATAATTCAGTTTTAGCTTCGCTGGCAGATCTCAGGTTGATATTAAAAACCCCAGTTGACCCCATTCTGTCCCTGCATTCTTTATTTTTTTCAGTTCTGACCTTTTTTTCTCTGTGACTCACATAAAATGATGACGTTACGGTGTACATTTTAGGACATCGTATAAATCATTTTATCGCAGAATATGAATTTAAACAAAATACGCATACAGTCTGGTACAAAAGTGTTGAATCACCAGTCATTCCACCGGCTTCCAAAAAACCCAAAAAAAACCAGACTTTCTTGTAATTTTAAAGTCTTGTGCAATAGTTCTCCAGGATTTCTGAATGTCTTTCAAACTTGCACATTGTCTGTAATTTCACTCATTTTCAGCCACAATCCTTGCACCTGACCATTCTCAGATGAATGGCATTTTTTGACCATGTAACATCTTTCTATGAATTATTCAAGCATAAAAAGTCACCTAACTCAAAGGATACCAGTGTTGTGACATGCAACACTGGACATGCAAAAGAACTGAGCAAACAATCCATTTTAAATATGATCTTCAGGCACTTTGGTACTAATAGCCTGTTAAAAAAAAGTGTCAAGGGTGGATGTGTAGCAGGCATTGGGTAGAACCCAAAGGTAGGACTCAGGAAATATGACAGGTAATCTAAAAGCAGTTAAATTTAACTTAAACTAGATACAACAATAACACTAGTCAGAAAACCAGATTTATGACCCTTCAGGGAAACCAAACTACAAGGAAGGCCACAACCATAAGGGACTACACAGAGAGGACACAATGAACAAAGAGCAACTCAGACAATATATACACAGCAGGTAATTAGGGAGTTAGGAAACACTAGGGAACACAGCTGAACTGAATCAGAGTAACAAGACATGGGGAAGCAAAATTACACACAACGCACAGAAGCCAAGGGACTATCAAAATAAATCAGTAAGTAACAAACACTGAGACAAGGACTAAGAAGTGAACTTGACGAAGTTAGAGTCTGTAAACAAACACAGAGACATGATTGACTGGGGAGACAGAAATGACACACAAAATTATTACTAAAGGTTACATAACCCAATGAGAAACATAGACTGGAAACAGAGACAAACTAACATAATCATGGACCAGAAAGATAGATAATAAAACTCACAGGCACTAAGGAATACAAAGCTTAAACAGCAGACTATGGAGCTCAAACACACGACTCGTCTTACCTTGAATGAACCTAAAAACAGTAGCACAGAACTATAGTACTAAGATATTTTTTAAAAAATGAGAAAAACTGCAAAACATCCCCAAAACTCAAAACCCTGGGTCAACGACGCAGAGACCATGACAAAACACTTATAGTTTGTACCAATTTCTTTAGCTGAATTCACAAAAAATGTCAAAGATAACACAGTCATAAAATAGTATTGTTACACCAACAAAGTGATTCACAAAGCACTAGTAGTCAAAAACCTGGCATAGCTTAACATGATATGTAGTGCGTCCTTAGAAAGAGGAGGAAACTGGGCAACAAAAGAAGTGGCAGGTCTAAAAACCTATCTACAGCAGCCGAAAGTCACATCTTTAAGAATTAGGAAAAAAACAAAAAACAATAAAGACCTACTATAGAACCTAAGAGATGGATGGAATTATGAATTCAGATAAGTAAAGTTAGATTTTGATCCAGCATTCAATGCCATCTGGAAAGCGTTTGATTTGTAGTAGGTTCATTTTTCAGCATGAAAATGATCCTAAGCACAATGCAAATGCAGTGAAAGCATACCTGAATAGAAAAAGGATGAGTTGAATGAAGAGTGGGGAACTATTAATGAAGACTACTGAAAAGCAAGTTTGTCTAAAAAAGTTGTGTTGAAAAATGACAGTAATCACATTAAACACTGACTGTCAAAATCATCAGAACTGTCCAAACTCAGTATTGCCATATATACTATATTGCCCTGCATGTTTGCCGATTAAGGTTGTTGCAACCATTTCCCATAGCGAAATTTAAAGAAATCATGCATGACTCAAAACTTCTGCACAGTAGTGTAATATATTTTATGGCTCATAATATGTGTTTGATAATGAAAAAATACAAGACCAGTAATCAGAAATTTGTTTGATTTACATTTTTTTTTATATTGGCAATATATTTAGTATTATAATTTGGCGAATATTGCACACCTACCCCTTCAAGCATGTTCTTGACTTGGATCAGTCAACTCCAGATGTTTTGTCAGATTTTTTGTATTACCATACCATTACAGACATATTACCATTTATTTGTTTTTGTCATGAAATGATGAAGGAATATACTTCTTTTGCTTGTGAAACAGCCTGTTAGTCAGTTGCCCACCTACGTTTGAGCCTGAGGCTGTAATATCCATGGAGTTAATACAATATTTTCCTGTTAAATCCACTGAATTAAAGCTGAGAGTCTGCACTTCAATAACATGTTGATTACTGATTTTAAAATTAAGTGGTATGTGAAAAATCTGACTTGTGGTGTAATACAGAAACATTCCAAGTTCAATGTTCTGACTAAAGCTCAGTAATACTTTGTGTCACCTTGCCCTGCCACCTATCATTCTGAAGAGACAATAGACTATTATTTTCTTCATTTTCCTTTGCTTCCTTTAACCTTGGACTAAAAGGGCAGTTTGACATAAATTTAAAGTATAGTGTGAAGTCAACTCATCTCAAAGGTTTTACTTCCATCAGATCTGTTTCATTATGGTTCTGCTGAACTTCCACCAGTGTAAAAGAAAAATAATGAAACTTGTATTTGCCACAGAATGACATGTCAATGATCATTTTCAAAATTATTTCAAAGACCATCCTTTCTCAACATATTCTGAAAAGTTGCACAATTTTAGTACCTCCCTGTTTAATATATCAAATGCATCTGTCTTGTTTAGCAAAACATCTCAAAAAAGTAATCGTGTTTATATAGATGCTACATATCCATATATTTTATGTTTTGTTGCTAATAAACATGGGATAATGTAATGTTTATAATTCATGTATTAATGTGCTTGGCCCTTAGTTTTATAAGATTAGATTAGATTAGATTAGATTAGATTAGATTAGATTAGATTAGATTAGATAGAACTTTATTAATCCCTCGGGTGGGTTCCTCTGGGAAATTCGATTTCCAAAAAAGCACAGCACCGACAGAAGTTACAGAGTTACAGAATATTATATATATATGTGTGTATATATATATACACACACACACATATATATAAATACAGAGACAATATAAATAAAATATACGAAGGGGATAAATAGAATAAATAGGAATAAAAAATAAAAATACAAGTGAATTGCACATTTCAAGTATTGAGGTCAATTGCACCGCTGACTATTTACAAAAGTATTGCACAAAAGGTATTGCACAGTGAGGTGAAGAGGCACTACAGCTTAGTTGTCGTCCCCCCCCCCTTTGTCCTCCTGTTTCCCCTCCCTCTCCCCTCCAGAGAGGAGTTAAACAGTCTGATGGCGTGTGGGACAAAGGAGTTTTTAAGTCTGTTAGTTCTTGTCTTTGGGAGAAGCAAC
This sequence comes from Haplochromis burtoni, assembly GCF_018398535.1. NCBI lineage: Eukaryota > Metazoa > Chordata > Actinopteri > Cichliformes > Cichlidae > Haplochromis > Haplochromis burtoni. The sequence goes on along the minus strand of NW_024582683.1, from coordinate 495,003 downwards.
CTGTCACTGAACAGACTCTTCTGGTTGTTAATGGCCGTGTGCAGAGGATGCCCAGCATTGTCCATAATGTCCATCAGTTTCTTTAATGTCCTTTTCTCTGCCACTGTCACCAGAGTGTCCAGCTTCATGCCGACCACAGAGCTAGCCCTCCTGATCAGTTTCTCCAGCCTGGATGAGTCCTTCTTTGCTGTGCTGCTCCCCCAGCACACCACAGCATAGAAAAGTACTCCAGCAACCACCGACTGGTAAAACATCCTCAGGAGCTTCCTGCAGATGTTAAAAGACCTCAGCCTCCTGAGGAAGTACAGTCGGCTTTGGGTTTTTTTATACAGGTGCTCTGTGTTGCATGACCAGTCCAGTTTATTGTCCACCCACAGCCCGAGGTACTTGTACTTGTTGACCACCTCCACCTCCTCCCCCTCTATCTGAACCGGCAGTGGACCTGCTCTATACCTCCCGAAGTCCACAACCAGTTCCTTAGTCTTTGAGGTGTTGAGTTGCAGGTGGTTTGTGTGACTCCATGCGACAACACTGAAGTTCAGCAAACACATTTCTTTGTTGTGGGTGACATCCTGTTTAGGCACACACATAATATGCATTCACTATGTTGAGACTTTCATTAATTTTTTTCAGTGCTGCTTTTGTCTTTACTGAAATAGATGGTGAAATGTGTGCTTGTCCCTTCTTACACACAAAGAAGATGTGGGCCATTGTGTTCCAACCAATTACTCTCTCACAGCTCAATTATAAATATTCACTGAAAACATTAAATATTTAACTCTGTGTGCTAACTCAGAGCTTGAATGAAATTAAAACAAACATTAATCATTTGTGGACACATCACCAAACTTTATTAGACCTATAATGAATGCAAACAAAGAGCTCACCATTTTGAAAGACCTCACCCCATTTATCAACATCAATTTAAATCTGAAATGGTGTGGCATAAATGGTTTAATTTCATTGGTTTCTATTTTGCTTAGAAACTTCACCTAAAAGGGCAGTTAGACTCACCAGTAGCTGTGCAGTTGTTGACCTTCTATACCTTGCCCTTTGATGAAAATATATGGCTTTCCATCATATTGCATTTAAAACTCATCTCAGCTTCGTTCTCTCTGGCTAGTGTTAATGGACCTCTTCATAGGCCATCTGTGAATCATGAGAGAGGAGATAATCCAAATGTGAGGAAATGTCATTGACTGTGGAACAGCGGTGCGTTTTATGGAAACTCTGTGAAATGTAAATTCAAGGGCTACAAAAACTGGCAATGTTTTCCGAGCATCCTTTAGGCTATAGACTGCTTTTCTTTGGAGCATGGCCGATTCATTTAGTTTGCAGTAACTGGTGAAAATGCGCTATTGTTTGCCTTTCCACTATTTTTTTGTGTCTGTTTCACCTACCAGAAGGTGTGGCTGATCTTGCTTTCACTGTCTGAATTCTGGTGGCACAATATGGTCAAATATTTATTAAACATATCTACACAGATTAAAAAGCTGACCTGATTAAAATCAGGCAATCCTGCATTCAGTGCCTGTTCACAGGCTTTTCTATGTAGACTTCCACTATAAATCATATTCTGTTTCCTCAGTACAGATTTAGACAGAGAGGAAAACATCTCTTTTAAATGAACCCAAATTCCATGTGAAAGATCATCACAAATTTAAAAGCTGGGTCTCCAGCTATGACCAAGCAGTCCACAGTTTCTAAGCTTGAAGGCAGTGTGTTGGGAGAGGAGCCAGACTAGGCATGTGGTCATTTTTCATTCCTTTGATAATATTCACCGGCATGCCATGAATTCATCTCCTGGGGTAAGACTACACCATATATCATGGAGAGGTGTCTGAGGGATAAAATTCAGAGTAAATAATCAAAACACTTTAACCTTAAACCTTTACATACTCCTAAATGAAACTGTAATAAAGAATCGCATTATGTCCTACTGTTCTTATGGAGATGATACACAGTTTACCCATCATTTCCCTCAGATGATCTAAGCTCACATCACAAACTAAAGAGCTGAGCTGATGTCAGTAATTCCTGAATGTCTCAAAACATTTTATGAGATTAGATATATTTAATCTCATATATAAGATTTTATGAGATGAAATCATTACATAATATTTGATAATCCCATCAAGAAGGTCACCAGAACTGTTTCTCTCACTTAAAAAAAGCCACTGACTCAAGTTAGGTTATTATAACAGTCTATTTGCAGGATTCTCCAAATCATCAGTAGGACGACTTTAACACATGCAAAAAGCAGCAGCCCAAGTCCTTACAGGTATGGGGAGTAGTGAATGAGGCTGTTTACAACCCAGTCAGAGCTCTTAGATCACAAGGTGCAGATCTTTTAAATGTTCCTATAATTAGATCCATGTATACTGAGGGTGCTTTCAGTTACTGTGGTCTTGCTGACGTGAGATCAATTACATCCATGCCAGGTTTTAAAATCAGACTCAAAACACAGGCCTACACTCAACAGCTGTGTGTGTGTGTTTTTAAGTTTTGCTGTTTTCGCTGCCTTAAGGCATTGTAAACCTGCAGAGGTTTTATGCCTTAATCTTCTGCGTTAAGCACACTGAGTTTATGTACAATGAAACGTGCTATATAAAAAAAAATTGCCACTGACATTGCCAAAAGTTCCAGTTGTGTGAGGGTGCCATCTTGGGCCAAAGCACACTGAAAATGCAAGGTTTTATTTGCAACACAAGTATTATCTATACTCAGCACCTGGACCACACACCTGATTTTCATATTCATCCTCTTGCCTGACTTCAAAATCCCTTCATGTCCCTTACTGAAAGGCTAGACTATAATAAAAGTGTGGCTTTTTTCTACTTCATAATTTGTAGGCACATATAGTACATTAAAAATAGCAGGCTTTCATCATTATGATATGAGAGATGACATTCCCTGGCATAACTTGGTCTAAACCTTAGAAGAGACACCAACTCATGAATAATTTTCAGGATCTGTACATAACTTGCATAGTGACTTTTTTAAATCAAATTTTAAAGTTAGCTTTCTTTTGTCTTTGTTGTTTTCTGTGACTACTAGTTTGGGAGTTATAACAGTTAAAGTCATTAAACTTATCAATGTATTCAATATGTATGAAGCTGTGCAAAAGATTTTTTTAATAAGCCTATAGTATGGGTTGTAGGGAGAATTATGCAAAACTGCAAAAAATGCTGATTGATTATTGGTTAGGAGGTGCTGACCGTAGACTTCGGTATTGTAAATGAAACAAGCCATTTATTTCAGTCTTTAAGATGCAGGGGCTGTGTCAGTCTTCTCGGGGAAATGTAGCTATTTCAAAAATGTTGATTCTTTTCTTCTTCTTCACATCCTCTAGGTTTTTTTTTTTAGATACTTGGTAAGTTCAAGTGAATGCCATCTCTCCGCTTTGATCACCTAAATGTAGAAATATCGTTTTGCTTCCTCAACCACCTGAGGATCATGTTGCATGTCTGCAGTTGTCTGAGCCGAGCCTGTAGGGCAACTGTTTGTTTGGACTGTTAATCATCATTGAGCTGTAAATGGCCACTCCGTTGTGAGGGGAGTCTCAGTGAGTAATCTCACCACGCAGGACATACACAGACACAAGGTTAATGAGAGTTTGATGGAAGCATATGCCTCACACAAGGTAGTGTTATTGCAGATAATAACAGGGACAATGAGTTAATGGTGTAGGTCCAAAGGCAAACATAAACAAAACACAATCAAGAAAAATGCTCGAACAATATCGCTTTAGCTTAGCTCACTCAGTTGTCAATAACATCTGCCTAAAATGCCTGCCCAGCTGCCCAATGCAGTCATACTGCATCCGATATGAGCAATACTATAGGGCAAGCACATGCTACTGTGATGTCTCATAGCATGCCTTGATAATCATGTTCTGTCACTTGCTCTGATACATGCATATTTGGTAGAATAAGTAGCATTACCTATTTCCACAGGATGACAGATGATGGTAAATCAAGCTTGACAGGAAAGGGCCCTTCAGCTGAATGTGATATGAGTCACTTCACTTCACTGGCTCCTAGTTTTCCATCATTTGGTGGGCTGTGTAGCTTACCTAAAGCCCAGCTGAGAGGATGCTCTGCTCATCTAAGCAGAAATTTAACAACATAATGACCAAACACTCCAGATGGACTCCATACAAGTGAGTACAACACATGTAAGCTGATAAGGAATTAATCCGGTCTTCATTTTTCTATTCTTTGGTGAAGAATACGTGTTGTTAAACTCATGCTATTTATCCAGAGCTACATACGATGATGATAATATAAGCTAATTAAGCAGCCTTTCTGGAGACTGTTTCCTACCTTTTGGAGTTTGACCTATTAATCTTGCCACTTGTTGTTATTGTCAGCTGTCTGTGATAACCCTTGATCTCATTACCCTTTGTCAATGTTAAGCATCCACCAGAGGTTTGTATCCATCTCCAAACCATGCAATACTCATCGATCGCTATAGTTTTACTGTCCCTTCCTGTCCGTACCTTTTAATCATCTGTGCAAATGTCTCTGTCAATACTCCGGGTTGGTTTACCTTTCCCAGAATCACTGTCAGTGTAAAGTGTTTTAGCTAGAAGTAAGCAACAACTCCAGTTCACCTGTTTTTCCTGCTTTGTTAGGTTGATTATGCCACATTAGTGAAATAGGAGTATCTTCATCAAATAAGATAATCAAGATGTTTGGGGAAAACAGGTGAACTGAGCAAATGATCTGCTGCTTTGAGAAAAAAAACGGAGAAAAGATTGCTCACTACGTAGACATTTATACGTCATTGCTATCTAAAACTTATCTGTATCTGTACACTTAAATATGTCCGGTACTGAGCATAGATTACATTTGCCACTTTTAAAACTGTCATTTATGCTCAGATATGCTCAGTTGTGTATAATTTATTTTATTGTATCTGAACTTTGGAGACTTGTACTGAAAGTTTTAGAACAAATTTCTACTGAAACTTCGGTTAGAGTAGGTTAAAGTACAATGACATATTTTCAATAAATTTCTTAAAAATGACTCTTGTTTGAATTGGTATTATGTCTTTTTTTCTACTATTGTACAAGTGTTAAGGGAGGAGACCAATACCCCATACCCCATAGGAACTCTTTCATGGATTTCCGTTAAGGCAATGTCAATAGTAATTACTGAGAGGGCTTATCTTTAGCCACTGGTCATTGTCTTTCACAGGAATCAGTATTACCTTCCCTTCTGCCAATTAAAAGAAGCAAACACTATTATCAATTATTCAACAGGTAAAACTTGTGGCACATATCACTTGCTTTCATACCGCTCATTGAATTATAATTTATGTTAAAGACCAGATGAAATTTGTTACGGAATATTTCATATTCAAAGATTCTATTTTGGATTTCCAAGTGGGAAAATATGTTAAGAATAATTGTAAGTTGTGATAACTTCAGGATTTTTTTGATATTTTTACGGCAAGAACCAACAAGTTACTCAGATGAGATTTTACATTGACAGCACTCTCAATCGCCCATGTAAGGCTCTGTAGCCATAGTTACCCCTGCTCTTTGCTGATTACAAACTGTTCTTGGTCCATCTTTACATTCACTCTGGACAAGTCCAGAATTTTAATATTTGCTAAAGATATGACCCGTATCTTTATATGATATGACCCATGCTTTCCAATGAGCAAGATGCCTTAAATCCTTCAGGCTCTTGCCAAAAACTGATGATGAGTATGACAAATTTATCATAAGTTCCAGAAGGTCAGGCTAAATGAGGAATTACTCTAGGGACTTTCAAAGTGAGTGTGCCAATAGTGTTGACACAGCTATACTTTTAGCATCTCGAGTAGTCGATTTGATTTGTAACTTTAGCAAGTTGAAGCCACATGTTTAGCGTCCAACTATGCTTACTTTTGCAGCTGTGCTAAATGATATCAGTTTAGATTATCCTATGCTGTGGCGACAGATTACATGGGAAATGTCATCTAAAGATTATTCTTTACACTTGTAATTGTGTTCTTTTTTAATTCCGTTTCACACTTTCCACATTATTAAATTGTGGAAAAAGAGTAATTATTCCAGTGTCTTAATTGCCAGAAAGATGTTGAACCTTGCTGTCAATTCCTCTTCTGAACAGTGTGATGAGGGAAAGACAGTACAGTGAAAACATGTTAATTTGCAGACAAAGTAATGATTGTTACTAGGGCAACTGTCACCACACATCAGTATCTACACTGCAGATCATTAGCTTATATAACACTTACCTGCATCATGGAGTCAAAATTATCAGCTCTGAAGTCAAGGTCCTGGATTGACTATAAGTGCTGTGGCTGCAAAAGTGCAAAGTGGCAAAAGCATGCTTACCATTAGCTGGAAACTTCTGTAGCGATGCTGTCCATAAAAAGGAACTACAAAGGCAAAGGCAGATGCTTTAGAAGCTTTGGTTGGTACTACTGAAGGAAAATACAACTGTAAATTTAATCTCATTTCAATATCACTCAACTTTGCTGAGAAATAGGCTAAAATATGTGAAAACATACAGACAGCCCAGCAGGAGGACTTATTGTAAGATGAAATACAGAAATCACTTTTTCAGCTACCTTTGTTTGTTACAGGGCACACACCATGTTTCAATCCAGTGAGATACTGTTTTCCCCCGAATGTTGCTAATATTGATACCCATGGCTCTCGTCAGTATCCTGTGAGTAAATGAAAAAGTTGCAGCCCATTTTTCATAACAGATTTGAATTACTCATCAGCTCAAAAGATAGAGCACCAGTACTGAGGAATCAAAGAGAATTATTATGAAGCACTTCTAATACCTTCATGCAGCTTCATTGCAAATCCACCACCTCATAGTACCATCAATACTTTGGAAGGTCTTCACTTTCTGCCATCTGGGAATGCAGAGTGGCCCAGTCATTCTACCTATCCATACATGACAGATTTTGACAGCTTTCCAGCACAACATGATCTTGTTATAAATGGTCTATTACAATTTAACGAGAGGACTATGTATAGAGTAATAGTTCTCTGGCTTGCTTTGACTTCTTTGCTATATCTCATTTTTAAGGCCCCACTGCATCTTCCTTGCTGAAGATGTGTTCCATCAACCTTCTTTCCTGAATCAGTCCACCTGAGAATCTTCAGAATCTCATTTTAAAACATAGATGCCAAGATCCAGCCCTAAATCATACTTCTCTCAAACTGCTTGGGTCCTCCAAGTACTCATTCTGGTCAGCGTTGAGGTGATTCATTTCTCATCTCTTTTATATGCACAGCTTTTTGCACATATTCAGATGGGAGAGACCATGGATTGTGAGAGTTAGCACCTATCTATAAAGCATGCACACCTAAACGGCTTCTTTCAGAGCACATCATAATTAAAATTGTGCAAGAAGAGTCATATGCTGAAGACTTGGCCTGTATCAAACTAGGACCCTTTCACTGATATACACTATCACAGCCTACATCTTACTATGGGTGCTATGTTTCTTGTGCTATGTGCCACAGCATTACAAGATTATTTTCTTCTACAGGAAGTTCTCCATGTGACGTTTGATCACCAACTCTGAGAAGACTGTGTTAAAAAGTCTACATAGAGGTCATAGAACTTCTGGACATCTTGTGTGTCTTCACCCTTCGCCTTTAGCACCTTTTTAGGGTTGATTTTGCTCTGAATGTATATAGTTCTCACTCCCGAGACGTAACATCCCAACGTTTTGTCACGTCCCGCGGCATTCCTGAGGAACGCGAAAGGTGACCTTCCGCTTTCTTATGGTACGCGCCGGGTTATGGATTAAATCCAGTGGAATTACGCTCCCGCGGTAATAGTCACATCACAAGAAACTGAGGTAAGCATAAAGTTGAAAATTTTACACTTGGTCCTGATGACTACTATCAGTCCACACGCATCTGCCTTCTATCTGTCATCTTTCATTACATTGCCTGTATGTATATTCTTTATTTGATAGTCTGATTTTATCCTTGTATTTTCAAACATCAGTTAAGTTTTATCTGTAACTTTAATATGTTGTCGAAGCTGCATGTTCAGAATGCAGTCACACTCACTGCTGTCACTGAAGCACCATATAATATTGATTTAGCTTATTCTATGCTATGAGTACAGAGTTCAGAAGGGAATGTAATTTCAAAATTATGCTTTAAGTTTGCATCTGTGTAATATTTCTATTTCAATTTCACACTTTCTACATTATTACACCTGTGGACAGAAAGCAACTCTCTTCAGTGTCTTAAAGGAAGAAAGGTGTTGAACCTTGCTGCCAGTTCCTCTTCTGAACACCATACCCTTTCTGATTATAAGAATAGAGTAGGATAGTAATTTGACATTGCCTTACTGATGCTACCACAGTGCTGAGATTTCACCTGGCACCATAAATTCTATGTGGTTTGGTACAATAAGACTCCATAAATATTTTTTTAAAAATACTTAATGAAATGCAATAATTTGAGAAAGCCACAACAGTCATTTTTCTTTTTTCAGATTAATTTATTGAAAAGATATTCTTTTCCCCTCTGAGTAACCGGTGAAACAAAATAAATGTGTCAGCACCTTTTGAGATAGTTGCCTGATGTAAATATATAATTAAAGAAACACTACTTGACTGCCACTAACTCCCCTGGGGCCGGCATTAATTCCTGAGATCAATGCTTTCAACACAGATATGCAGAGCACAGCAATCCATCTGTCAGATCAGCCACCTTGTAACTCTACGGGGAGAGGAACCGTTGATAATTACCTCTACCCGCTAACATAATACAGATATTTTCTGGGGAAATTCATTGTTGTTGTACCTATTGCTTGACAGCTGCTGGTAACTTGGCTGACAAAGAAAATGCTGTTGTAATGAATTTCTTTATGTTAAACATAAACGGATCATGTTATTACTCTTCTCCTGACTCTGACTGTGCTGCTTTTAGCAGCACTTGGATGTCCAAGTGTTTTGTTATCCTGTGAATGAATCTCAGTGTTGGGTGTTACCATAGACCAGCGGTCCCCAACCTTTTTTGCGCCATGGACCGGTTTATGCCCGACAATATTTTCACGGACCGGCCTTTAAGGTGTCGCGGATAAATACAACAAAATAAAACTAGTACCGGTACCGAAAAAAAGAAGATTTATTCATAACCAGAGATGGGCAGTAACACATTACTTGTAACGCGTTACTGTAATCTGATTACTTTTTTAAACGAGTAGGGTAAGGGATTACTATCGCAAAAACAGTAATTAGATTACCGTTACTTTCCCGTAAGCACGCTGCGTTACTGCGTTACTAAAGTGATTTTTTTGGAGAGAGTCTCATGACAGTGACGTAAGCGAGTGGCGACGTTGTGACAACAGCTGTGTGCAGATCAACAATGGATCATATATCGAGTGCGGGAGAGAGTATGAGCGTGCAGCGTTTAAAGCGTGGAAGTACTGACCTTACTTTGAGTTTGATTCCATAAAAAGTGACAAAAACATTAGGTCCTTGTGCGTGGGAAGAAAACTTCTTTTTACAGCGAAAAAAACCCCTAAACAAGCCCGAGTGCGCAACGACGTAATGGGAAATTCACAGAGAAACTCGCGGATTCTTCCACTGACCCGCACATGCACCAGGGAACCTCCGCCTACCCCACTCCTGCTTTACAGGTGAAAATAGAGCAACAGGACCGCTGAGTCTTTGACTTTATTTATTTTCTGCTGTGTTTTACTTGCATCTATTTGAAAGACTGAGTGTAAACACAAAAAATATTTTATTTTATGTGCTGGAATGTGCACGATTTACACCTATTCAGGTTGTAAATCGTGTTTTTAAAAAGTAACTAAATAACTAAGTAATTAATTACTTTTGAAAATAAGTAATCAGTAAAGTAACGGGATTACTTTTGGGGGGGTGTAATCAGTAATTAGTTACTGATTACTTTTTTCAAGTAACTTGACCAACACTGTTCATAACACACATGAAAAGACCCAGGAAAACCGAGTTAACGATCAAAACGATAACAAAATAACGCTGAGAACTGATAAAAACCCTGAAAACCATACACTTCACACCTGAGCCTCAACTCTTGCGGCCCGGTACCAAACGACTCACGGACCGGTCTGAGGCCCGGGGATTGGGGACCGCTACAATAGACCATAAGAGATATACTCTTTCTGACAGCCAGCCAGAGCTCCTTTGAGAAATTCTATTAAGTGTCCCTATTTTCATTATCATTTTAATATGTCAGCAAATACTTTTCTAAGTTTTTTGGTTCTTTCAAATGCAGCATCATGTTTACAAAATGTGGTTTCATTTAGTTGAAAAGGGCAAATAGAGTATGGTGTGGCTTTTTTTGAATGGCAAATTGCTTCTGTATAAGTGTTAAGTGTCACTTCTTAGAGTAGTGACTTTTCAAATGATGAAGGCTTGGTGTTGCTTTTTATGCTGAAAACACAATCAAGTATACAGGAAAAGCTGAAACATAAAGTGTAATGATTAAACACAGACATATTATTAAATATTGCTTGGTTGCATCCTGTGAGGTTCTCTTGTTGGTGTAACTCCTCAACCGCAAACACAGTACAACAGAGCGCGTGGAGGAAAAATTACAGTTTATTCTTCAAACAAAAACCCCAAAGGTCTAACAAGGAGTATCACGTCTCTTCAGTGAGTAATAGCCACAGTGTAAGTGGAGTCTATTATCTCAGTCTGCTACATGAAAAAAAACTCCTGAGCAGTCTTCATTATTCTTTTGCTGCAATTTAACATATTTGGGAAGTCTGTTGTGGGAGCTATCTGTTCGTTTGTTTTTTCATTCTTTCACTGGGAATTTTCAAAGCCAAATGGTGATGGGAACTTACGAGAAGTACGGGACAATTATGGTTAACTAATAGACAAGGGTGTACCAAAGCGTGAAGGAGCTCCATTGGCGCTGATTGCCCTCTGAAAAACCTTTATATCTACTGCCATTGTGAAACTGATGAACTATGTTTGCACCAATGATTGGACAATAGGGCAGTGAGAGAAACTGGGGCCTTGATTTGAATATGTAGCATCAGCTGGAAGAAACTCAGCTCTTTCACTGTTTGAGTGAGAAAAAGTGGTCTCCATTGTCTTGACATCATCATCACTTTGTGTGTTGCATCTACTGGAGTAGAACTGGGGTCACCGTAAGCAGTAATAACAATGACCATAGCTCAACGGATTGGGACAGTTACAATAGAATTGCTGCAATCTTACATTGGTTGGATGGATGAGTGGATGGATTCTGATGTATAAAAGAATAAAAGTTAGAAAATAATTCATTTCAAATATGTGCCAGATAAGTAAATGACTTATATGAGCAGAAATTGCTCCTTATTAAGAGGACATGGACAGAAGCCTAGCATTTTATTGTTACATTCTTGTTTTCTCATAAAAAAAATCTCAAAGTCATGAGATGTGCTCCACCTCCTTAAAAAAATGTTCTTCAGTTCTTTTGTCATATCTCTCAGACAAACTCACATCAAATGACATGCTGCGTAAGTCCACATAAAGAGGCAAGCATGTATTATTTATTTTTCTGTCCTCTTATCATCAAGATAATTGAAGAGTTTGTGATTAATGATTTTAGGATTGGTATTATGCTGCATTAATTTTTTGCAAACATACATAAAGTGATTATATTAATGTCTTACATTGTAATGCTTTATCGGCAACACTCCCATTAGGGATATGATTACCACTGTTCAATTCAGACACGATGTGTGGCAGCTCTGTGTCCATGAGGATTTTAACAAAACTGGAAAGGAGAAAATTGTTTTCTCTCTGAAAGGGTTTAAAAGGAACAGGCATGTCAGAAACAGTGTAGATTTGCTGTTAAATGCTAAGAGCAGCCAGCTAATTTGTATTCTTGTAACCATGGGACCAAAACACTGTGTGATGAAGAGTGCTGGTGATTAACTTATATATGCTGAACATTACCCATCATTTTTTAGGTTCCCAAAGAGATTCTGATAGCATTATAGAACTACAAAGTTATTTTTTAACAGTGATTAGTGATGCAAATGTCAGTAGAAACCCCAAAATAAAGAACAGGAAACGGTGGAACAAATTACCACAAACACTCTTTCTGTGATTCAGGTTAAAAATGTTCCAATACAGGCCCTGAGCAAAAGTGTGTCGCTATCGGCACCTTGGCTCACATTCTGCTGATGCACTCACACAGACTCGGGTACTGATAATAGGTTAAAGTAGTTCATTTTTCTAATTCTCATACCTTTGAATATCATTTTCATATATAATCCTCATCAAACGACCAGCTCTTCCACTTGAGCAGACACTAGTTTCAGCAGACGTTTAAATTAAATTCCAGGGCCACCACTTTTACTCCTTCAGACCGAAGCTCCACTATAAAGTGGGGAGTATGATTGTGTTTGGGTTAGGGACGAGTGTTAAATCACTCCAAAAACCTCATTGTCCCTGGTCTCGTCTACAGTCTGGGTCATGTTCTTTACAGTCTAGGTGATGCAACACCTGACCTCAGATCAGACTGGCTATAAACTGAAAGAGAAGCATTTTCACTTGCTGCCAACAGATGCTGTATTTTGGCAGAGGAATTATTATTCAGACTGAGCTGTTGGATCTCACACAGTTGTTTTGAAGTTTACTGACAGGAGCAGAGCAAAAATATTTCTGTTGCACAACTGTTATTAGCATTTCCAAAATGAGACTGGGGGGGGGGGATCAATATACAACTCCTATAAAAATATTTTTTTGCAAGCAAAATGACTTGAACAGGAAATTTTCACTTACTAGCTTTCTTAAAGCAAGAAAAAAAATCCAGTGTCAAGGAAGCCAGAGATTCTCACTGTGTAGTAAAATGTCCTTGCATTTTGTTTTTCAGCACTATTAAAATCACCTTGAGCGTTGAAATAGTAAAGTGGTGACTCACTCTTGACAGACAATAAGACATCTTCTCAACTTAATTTGTACAGTTAGGAGAGTATCACTTAGCACTCTGCTATCAGTGCTGACACGAGGATCATCCTCAACCCTGTAAGACGCAGCACTCAACGTCAGCTTCACTAAGCTATCATGAAAGTAAATAAAGCACGACATTAGAAATGGAAATGTAAACAGAACAGAATAAACATAGAATAACTCAGACTAAACAAGCATAACATTTTAACTGATGTTCATAACCTTTAGCTTCCCTCACACACACACTATAATATTGTTTTTAATATAGGTGATCCTGACAAATGTGCGTACACTTGTGCTACAACTAGAAACAAGATTTTCTTCAGGGTCTATTAGAAAAACAAAAGTACATCATGATGATATTATCGCCAGTGGATTTCTGCTCTGCTTTTGTTTATGATCACATAAAGCTGGCAACATCAGTGTAATGGGTGTAATCTACACAAAAAAACCTTAAACTGCCGTGATTTAAGATATTTTGTTTATTTTACATAGATATTAGATTTCATTTTGCAATTTAAATAGATTACATCAGCAGATGTTGGCGTCAACAAGAATATTTCAGGTCATGTAATAAAATAAGCACAAGGAACCCATCTTTGTACACCACATAGCTTGACATGTTCCATTAAATCTCACATGAATGATATATGAGTCAGTGAGAAAGGGGCGACTGTGATGAGGAGGTGTGTAACTGGTGAATGCTGCTCTGTGCATTCTACACTGCCAGAAATCTCTCCATGGCCTCATTTATTCAAAGAACTATTTCATTCTTACTTTCGCACATCTTCTCTTTATCACTGTGCCAACTTTTCTGTCTCTGTATAAACTTTTTATAAACCTGATGTTTACCTTCAGAATTTCTTTGGCTCCAATTCAAGATGTGCTTAAAAATGATAAATGGGAACTCAGGCATCTCTTAATGTAAGCCACCTCCTGCTACTACATATGCATGCGGTCTTAACGACCTTTGCCCTTTTTAAGAAATGTGCTTAAAAAGTATTTCCAAAGAGCCCTCCTCACATTCAGAGTATAATGTTTTTGATGGCATATTTATTTGTCCTTGCTCATATTATTAAAATAGTAAGATATATTAGTCATTTTGAAAATAAGTAACTGCTGCAATCATTACATTCATAATTCAAAGTTGAACCATTGTAAATGTAATTAATGTATACATACAAACAATGATAAATCACTGTATTAGAATCACTGAACCAAAGCTCTTCTAGGAAAACCTGACATTCATGTAGATGTTACTTTATCCACCTTAAATTGCTGCAGTCTCCAGAATCTCCAGATGACAAATGGATTCAAAGTGATGAAATGCAATCATGTGTCAACCACACTTTATGTCAGGAAAGTATTCACAGTGTTTCCACATTTTGTGCTCATGTTACAGCCTTTTTCCAAAATAGTTAAATTTATTGTTCGCCTCAAAATTCTGCACACAGTATTTCATAATGACAAAGTGAAAAAAATGACTCGAAATTCTCGCCAAATGTATTAAAAATAAAAAAAGCAAGAATATAACATGTATGTAAGTATTCCATGCCTTTGCTGCGATGTTCAAAATTGAGCTCAGGTGCATCCTGTTTCCACTTAGAATCTCTCAGACATTTGTGCAACTTGATTGGAGTTAACCTGATTAACCTGTTATCACTGGTATATTTTTAATACATGTGCAAGAATTTCAAGCAAACTTTTTTTTCACTTTGTCATTATAGGATATTGTGTGTGGAGTTTTGGGGTGAAAAATGAAATTAAGCCATTTTGGTATAAGGCATTCGATGTGAAGCCCTGTGAACTTTTCAAATGCATTACACACACTCACCAGGCACTTTATTACCTGCATCTTGCTATTACCAGGTTGGACCACCTTTTGGTTTTACACCTGTCTTAAATCTCATGGCATAGCAAGGTGCTGGAAACATTCTTCAGAGACAAGTCAGATCAGGCAACTTTTCCAATCTTTTATTAACCAATTTTGGTGAGCTTGTGCAAATTCAAGCCTCAGTTTCCTGTTCTCAGATGACAAGGTGTGATATTCTCCTGCCCTACTGCAAATCTAGTTTTTAACAAGTGATTCTTTGAGTTTTCCTTGCTTTCATATCAGACTGAAGTCCTTCTCCTCTGCTTACCAACATCAACAAGGCATTTTCACTCAGAGAACTGCTGGATATTTTATCTGTTTCTTACCATTCTCTGTAAACCCTAGAGAGGGTTGTGCAGGAAAATCCCAATAAATAACCCTCCCCATGTGACTCCAATAACCATGCCACATTAAAATTTACTTAAACCACTTTTCTTCCCCATTCTGAATGTTAGTCTGCATGTCTAAATGCATTGAGTAGCAGGTAAATGGCTGATTAGATTTGCACTAACAAGCAGCTGACAGGGTTCATCTGATAAAGTAGCCAGTCGGTGTAAATCATGATGTGTAATGCAGGTGGGATACAGGTATTACTGTATAAATATGAAACCAATACTGGTAAGAAAATAAAAAGAGAGCTGTTTATTTAGACAGTCGTTAGATTTAGTTTCACAGATTTGTAGTTGCGTTTATGGTTACTTACTGTAGCTTGCCTCCACCAGTGTATGAATGTGAGAGTGAATGAATAGTGGTATTGTAAAGCGCTTTGGGTGCCTAGAAAAGCGCTATATAAATCCAATCCATTATTATTATTATTATTATTACTTGATAGATAGAAGTCAAATATTCAGTCTTCTTTCATTCATTAACTACTCTGCTTTTGGCCCTTGTATGTCTGTGTTGACCAGCTACTCACACTGAGGCTGAATAATAGGGGTTTGAGCTATTTTTGCTGAAAACAGCTGTCTACTGTGGGTGGAAGCAAGATTGATGAGGGTGATGAGAGGGGACCACAACAGGTGATAATTATAAGTGGGTACATTGCTACAAGCAACCCCTTTCACGAGTTTAAATAGTTGCTTGATCCATGGTCAATATAATAACGATGAATTCCACATTTTTTTAATTTACACCCAACATAAATTTTACTTCCAAGTGTGTGAAATTAAAGTTGGTTAAATTATTCTGTTGTAAAATCATGCTGTTAAAGGTCAGTGCAAGACATTTTAAACTGTACAAACTTTATTTAATTCTAGAGGTTGGCATGCACCTACGATATGTATAAGTCTGTTTCAGAGGCTACTGCAGTGCACAGTGCCAGGGGGTGTCTCAGTGACCCAGTCCCTCCAGAGTGCACTGGCCTAGCCTTGTCCTCCTGTCCTTTATAACAATGGGAAGGGTAATGGCCTCCCCAAGGCCTCCTCATTCAGCCTGATTGCACTGCCAGCATCAGGCCAGCCATGCCATAAAACAATTAGCTCCATTTATCAACCTTATATCCACTATCTATGGAAGGGGAAAGTGAAGGTGGGAAAATAAGGTAAAGGGAGAGAGGAGACTACTAAGATGGAAGATATTTCAAACTGGCACAGAGTTTAATGGAGAAGACAAATATCAGTTCTCATTTTGTTTGTTTTATGTTTTAACTGCTTAGTAATTCAGCTTCAAAGTGACACCGTGTCTGCTTTGATAAGAAAATCTTCAAATGCTTTTGACAGCTAATTAAATCGTGCTAAATGAGTGTCACATTAACATGCCTTCACCTATGAACAAAGAAACCCCCCAAACAAAAACAAATCTTCACTAAATGATAGAGATGTTTAGATAAAATCTCTTGTGTATCTTTGGTATCTGTCCATGACCTTTTTATTGTATAGGCAAAATCTTCCAACATACCTTATTTAAAGGTGGGATGAGTAGAAGATTGGCTGGAGTATGAAAAGCTATCAGTGGGGGAGGACAGTCTCAGAATTGGATTAATAAAAAGACCCCCAAAGACCTAGAGGAAAAAAAGGCTTTCAGATTTTGACCTTTTTTTTTTTTTTTTAGATAATTTAAGTATTGAGGTTGATTTCATTTATTTATTTGTTTTCATCTTATATTCCTTGTATCAGATTTGTTCTTTCCTCATCACTGAATGATAGGATGTAATGTAACACTATTGGTTTGATTTTCATTATTATAAAAATGTATTTTTATTACATTAACATTAAAATAGTTTGATGACGGAAAGACATCTGAACACTAAAACACTATTTTAACAAATAACAGTTGAGCTTTTTGATTTAACTGCATTGTGCACACCTAAAAGTCACTTAAGGCAGACTGTTAGACCATGTAACACTTACAGTGATCATACATGGTACGGCAGAGCCAGAAACATTGTTACTTAGAGTTGTGGCAGGGGAGTTATACTTAGCACTGTCAGGAGGTCAAAGCTCAGAGTAGGACGTACAAGCTTGATAGACTGCCTGAACTTGAAGATTTTGTCCAGTATATTAGAATCCAAGGGCGATTGATTTGTACAATGAGCATAGATAAGCTTTCACGCTAAAGAATGCTTTCAGTTTTAAGACTACCTTCAGAGATGAGTATCTCCTTTTGGGTTGTGTTCTCTGACAATTTCTTCAAAAGCTGGTTGCCTGTTTACAGTTTACAGCAACTCCAGTCTCAGTTGTTGTGGCTGGTGTTGACCTGTTTTTATGTTGCAGGTTAAAAACGATTTCAACCCAATTTCAGTAGAGTTGAAATTGAATTGAAAGAGTGATTGAGTCTAATCTACTTTTAGTCAATATATTATTAATTAGACCTCTGTTTAAGAGAGTGCAACAAGACTGTCTCAATCTGTTGAGACCACAGAAAGCCTGTGTAGGCGAACAGATGATTCGCTTCACAGGGTGGTGTCCTGCATAGCAGCTAATGCCAGGGAAACCAAATCACACAACTTCAGAGCTTACACAATATTTGTTATTCATAAAGGAGGGTGGATGCCATCACTTTGTTCCTACTCGGCCTCCTCGAAAGCTGATATCTACTCCTCCAAGATGTCACCTTCCTGCTCTAATGTTTGAACCTCTTCCTCCACCTCATCCCCTGAACGCTCTAAGTCTGACTCCCCCTCCACAGTTCTGAATAAAATTAGTTCTGCCTCCTTCTGTTTCCTGAAATATGGTCATAAGTTCCAAATGGGAGGTACTAAGTCCTGTTGTCACTATGAATAGGAAGGACACTAAATAAAAGTTTTATTTTGAAAGGGTTAAAATCATTGTATATTTGTGAATTCTTACTAAACCACATTTAAGACTCACATTGATGAAACTATTTGATTTTTAACAACAGAAACATAACATCTGTAAAAATGAATCACTTAACCCCCTGTGTCATTATAAAATGTAGAAGCTGCAATGCTTGCCTATTTGAAATGAAAGTTAATGTGTCCTTTTAACCACACCCCCACAAATGTGGCATCACTGGAAAGCCCAGGACATCCTCTTGGCAGTACATAAGGAATCAGATAAATTGCATAAGCAGTGTTTGATGTATAGTCCTACCACAGAGGAATAAAAATGAACTGCTGGGTCTCAGGAGGGTAAAGACATGTGCTTGCCCTTGGACCACATAAACACAGTAAACGATTTTAAAACTTACATCTGAGTCTCCTGAAATATTCTTTCTGCGCTGAGGGAATCTAACTTAAAAGAAACAAATTTCTCTATCATATATCAAATTCTATTTTCAAAGACTATAGCTACACTTACTGGAATACCGCATAATTAAAATTGTATAACCTGACACAAGGATGGCAGTCTGAAAAATGACTAAAATGAAATGCTGTATTTACAAACTCCTTATCAATCCACCAGCGTTAAATTCAATGCTTTCGTATTGGATTTTACACAATATATATCCTAATAACGATGCCATTAGGTTAAATGTTTAAAATTCTATGATGCATATGTGAATATGCAGGTGTAGCAGACCTTAACAATATGTGTATTGCAAATAAAATTATGGTCAAATAGCGGGACAGAAAGTGTAAATAAAAATAAACATGCCACCAAAGATGAATCGTAGCTTGAACCACCTTTTCATGGGCCCCCCTAGAGAGATGTATGATGCAGCTGTTAAAAACTGAAGGAGAGTAGTAGTGTGTGGGTTTTTTTTATCCCTTTTCCTTCATTTCTCTTTTTTAATAGATTGCACCTGTATATTCTTTGAGCAAGTGTCCGGTTCACCAAAGCATCTGTCATGTGTAGCACATATCTATTAAATAGCTGCTGGACAATAAGAAGAATGTTGTACTAAGAAAGATGCTGGTACGTGCACATAATTAAACATGAGACCCATTGCCTTTAACAACAACCCAAATGCCCCTGTTCTTTACCAACAGAGGTGGGAGTGAGGTGAAATAATTGCCAACACGTGTAATATTAGAAAGCTGACTCTTCTCCAGACACTTATATCATGTTAGCATGTGTAGGGTGGTAATCACCCCACAGCAGAAATAGCAACTCATTACAAGAGTCATATGAGGGCACAAGGTCTCTGGAAACACACCCATTTGCTGTGCCCCCATAATCCTTAGCTCACCGTTGATGTTGGCAAGAAAGTAGTATAACTCTGGCCTTAAATCATGCCCTCTACCCCTCAAAGTCTTTAATTAAGTCCTGATCATCCTGTCCTCCATCCCCAGTATAAGTGTGTTTAATTTCCTGCTGTCATATCACCTACCCTTTTGGATATATTATTAATCAAGCCTCTCCACTCCAGTGTGTTTCTAGGGGCTGGAAGTTTGCTGCTACAGGATGACTGCTGATTTCAGTCCAATCGGCTCAACCATTAAGGACAACTTAAACCCATAATTCCTCTAGATATTACTCTCAGGTTCAAATGTCAACATTTAGATAAGCGCCTGAGTGATTCGATGCCCCCTGTGGATGAGGGATGAACCCTTAAATGCCTATTGTCGTGCATCTGTGGTTTCATTAGTGGTGGTTTTAAAGTATTCCCAGTGCAGTGCAATACGAGAGAAAAAGATTGGCCAGCATAAGCATATCTTTAGTTCAGGTACCCAAAGCCCAAAAGGCATCTACAGTCTTCCCACTATTAGGTGGCTGTAACTCACGTGGTATAGCAGCGCATCTGATAATAAGAAGGTTGGTGGTTCGATCCCCATCTGCTCTAGTCTGCGTCCTAAATATCCTTGAGGTCAGGTACTAAATCTAAGTTGCTCTCCGATGCATCCATCGGAAGGTTAGATAGAAAATACATAGAAAAGAATACATACGTGAATCAGGCAAGTTGTGTAAATCACTTTGAGTACTCAGGTAGAGTAGAAATAAGTACCAGTCCATTTGACATAACTGTTTAGATGATGAGTCAAGAGAAAACTAGAACAATCTGTTCTCTGAGGTCTCTTTCTTACATAAATTGCTGTGAGTGAATCCCAATGATTTTTTTCTTCTTTCTATTATATTTCAACAACACTGCAAAAGTATCTTGTCTGGTCAGAGAACCAATCGAGTGTGGCAGCTGGCTACCCACTACAGTGACAAGCACAGAATGAAAAACACTCTAGACCATGACACATAGAGTTAGGTGCCACACGTCAACAAGTTGTCTTATCACTGCTCTGTGGACCATGAGCGCTTGAGTGAAATGGCCATAGATGCTCTCTACTGTGAGATGAGTGAAGGAGACTGTGTTGCTTCTGATCTAGCTGAGTGGCTGAATACTGAGGAACCGGGGCCAATGTAGAAATTCTGAGGTCAACATGCCCACCCAATTTTACAGTTGAGGTAAGTTCCCCGCCATAGATGCTGGTGACCAATGCAATGCCCCAAATAGGACATCATTTGAGTGGCACTCAAACCCACAGAATGTGGCGGAATGTGAGCAATGGAGTGGGGTTTTTTTCTTGCTTTGTTCTGCCCCACATAGCATTTTTTTTCTGTTATGAACAAGGCATTTTTTTCAGTCATCAAAGCAACATGACTTGACACAAGAATTCTACTGTAATGTCTCACAATGGCAGGTTCATTGATTTAAAAAAGGATAGAAAAAGGTGTGAATTTACAAACCCCAAAAGTATAAAACCTAGAAAGACATGACACAGAACCTGGAATGGAAAACAAAGACATACAGTAACATTTATTTTTCTGCAATGTGTATGCTAGAATTACAAAGTTATTTTACAATGCCTTTTTAAAAAATGTTCTTGAAAATACCTTCATGATAAACCTTGCCAGTCCAGCTGTATTAAAAGACACTAGAGTGTATCATTTAGTGCCTAAGAACCCGACAGACGCTAATTTAGCGGTAGAAATTTGTGCCAAATGGGAGTTTCTGACAATATATTTAATGAAAATTTTGACTGCACACAGAAAGGAATAAGTATTAAGGCTTCAGCCTTCTTATTAATGTTATTATGCCTAATATTATTATTCTGGACTCAGAAGGTGCTTCCTGAGTGGAATTGAATTGCACTCTTATTATAATGAAATTATTGTCTAATATTAAAACATGTTGCTAGTATGACTCTTGGATTGAATTCGGCTGATTCATAATGAATTTCTTTAGTTAAAATGTAAGACCTCACTTTTTTCAGTATGTGGATATTATTTAGAATTGCAAATGCGATTCTTGCTCAAGTCTGCAAAACATGCATAAATTATTGGACTCTTGAACACATCTGCACATATTAATAGATTTCATTTTGCTCTTATTGACTCGAATTAAAGTGGAATTCTTGAGGATTTTTTATTTAAATAGATTCTTTTCCACATTCAATCACCAAATGAGGGTATCTACTGACACATTGGTAAATCCATATATTTACAGTATTACTGATTGTATGCCTGTTGCTATCAGCAACAGGAAACAGTCACAAAAATGAAATGAACCACACTGAGCTCTCGATCCAACACTGTGGTCGCACCCTTCGGTTTGAAATCACAGATGAACAACTGCAACAATTTCTGTGGTATAACCAGACACAGGAATTCATTCATTCATTCATTCTTTTTTTTTTCTTTTTTTTAAATATAGTTTAAGAGAAATGTAACATTATTTGTCTACAGTCCCAGCATCAAGTACTGACAGATCAAAGTGTTATGTAATCTAATGTTTTTTAGGCTTATTTGCCCACTATATTTATTGGCACTGATGGGCATGCTTCAGAAAATCAAAAATCAATATAAATATTCTCGTGAAACGTCTGAATGTTATCTGTGCCTACTTTGGTGTAAATGTGAAAACATAAAATGTGCTCTTATTTAAAATATGCTCACAACATCCAGTATTGTGGAAAATAAAGTATGTGAAAAATTTAGTCTATGTACTTTGCTTAAGGTACTGTACGTCCATTTTTAAAGGTTCATGCATATGGTTCAGAAGTTGTGTTCATAAACAGCATAAACTTTAACTTTAACCCATTCTAGAAAAGGTAGAAGAATTTCTTCTGTCGCCAAGGAAGAAAGACAAGGAAGAAGCCCATGATCTCTTCCCACAGTGGGCACAACATCGTTTTCCAACTGAGAACAATGGATGCAGACTTACAGGTGCAAGCCTGGTATCGTTACTCAATGAAGCCAACAGAACCACGTCATCGGTGAAAAGCAGAGACAAGATCCCGGGAACAACGAACTCTCTAGCCTCCACCGTCCACCCTTATCCACTGGCTGCACCTTGAATTCTGTCTATAAATATTATGAGCAGGATCCATGACAAAGGGCAGCCCTGTCTGCCCAGTCTGACTTATTACTGGTAATGTGAACAAAGCTCTCACTTAAACAACTAAAGCTAAACACACACTAATAACACACAATTTACCTCATGCTATGCTCAGGACATGCTAGCATGTGACAGGAGGACCAAACAGTTGCTACTTTGCTGTCGAGCAAGGGTAACGTTTTTCAAGTTTGTACAGCCAAGAGTTGGAAGTCACATCAGCAGATGGAATTTTCTTCACTCCCATGAGTGTCATTCCTGCTCAGAATGGGGTTTACAGCATAGCAGCCTCAGCTCCCCATTTTTGTGTGTATCCTGCAACATCTCCATGCTCTGATACCTTCAAGTCTTGGAAGATTCCCATCCAGATGATGAAGGCAATGAAGACTCTACTAGTCTTCTTCAAATTAACTCATAGAGTTCCCCTGCCTCCCTTGAAATTGTATATTTTATTTTATTCTAGGACCTGTGGAAAGCATCAACTGAATAAATCCATTTATTAAATCTGCATTTGGTGCAATTAGGCAATTTTGACACAAAATGTTTGTATTTTTCAGAATCACTAATCAATGCAGAAAAATGACGGATGTCATTAGGAACTAAATGACTGACAAAGTCACAAAAAACTGGAATGATTAAAAGAAAACCTGTGAGATATGACACAAAAACATGCCTGTGGAATCTGCGTAGACCCCACTCAATAGAATGAGGGAGGTTTAAAATAGAAGCTATAGCAGTTTACCTTTTCAAGTTGTAGGCTAACTGTAAAAAGCTTTAGGTTGTTCTGTGGGTGCGGAATATCAGAATTACTTCTTACCAACTTGCCATCTTGTGTAAGGAAAATGGAAATGTTCCACCGCTTCAGGTCAGTGGTGGGGACTGTTCACACCCAGCCTCCGCTCAGTCAGCATTACTCTCCACACCTGACAGCTTGCAGGATCTGTGCCCTGAAAGTCCTGGCACATGCCTCACAAGTGCCCTTGTGGTTGACAGCAAAAGGAAAGGCCAGATAGAAATCACAGTGTATGGTGCCAGGCTTGCTTGCTCTATGGTTTACACAGTTTTGTAGTTCCAGCGTATTACCACGCACCCAGGGGTCAGTGTTTCCTTTGTTCTCGCTCTGGTCCCCAACCCCATGCCGCCCACTGAGGCTGCAGCTCTGTTAGTGGAAGCCAGTGTGACATCAACTGGTATTTTTTGCCCACCCCGAGGCGCTCCCAGGTCGCCCCGCAATCCTTCACATTCCTGCAGCTTTGACACTTTCTTATATAAAGGCAATACATCAAGGGGAAGAGAGTTTTTGTCCAATGAAAAGTTGGAAAGAGTGCAAACTGAAATAAACGACGGTGTGCGCCGTTAAGTGGATAGTGCTGATTTTTATGATTTTACATCAGTCATGTTTAATAGAGTCTAAAGCTTAATGTGCTAAACCCAACTTTGCTCTTTTTTCCAGTACATCTATATCAATGGAATATCTATAAGGGCAGTAGTTGTAAATACATTTTATCTTTTACTGCAAATTAAAAAAGCAGATCTTGTATATCGACACCGTAGTATTCAAGTCTTAAAAGAAAGAAAATTTTGCCCCATTCATGAGATCGGGATTCCAGAAATGAACCAAAAACGAAATTGCTCAAAACTTGGAAATGCTTAACAGTGATTGAGCTGGCTGAAATGGGCTTTCACGGCACATTTGGTAATTTGCACACCTACCTGCTCTTCAGAGCAGTACAATTACAGAGTGTCTCGGGGGTCGTCAGTACCCCGGCTGCACCCAAGCTGCTTCCCTCTCCCAGTGTCCTGCTCGGCCACCGAGGTGCTAGCGTGAAATGGCTGTTAATTCCTTCTGCTATCTGTCCCACACAGAGCCTGTTTTAAGCCTTCATATGAATCTTCTGCCTGCTGAAAAATATAAGGAATAAGGAAATCAGAAAGTGAAAAAAACACAGCATGCAACTAGAAATGAAAACATCAAGCAAGTATGAAATGCAAAATAGCATGACCCTTACATTTCCCCCCCATCAATGAGATTTAATGAGTATTTCACCTTCTGGCATTAACCATGGAGAAACAAATAGAATGAAAAATGACAATTCAGAAATAACTGAAAAAAGACAAGTAAGACTAAGAGAGAGCGTGTCAGTAATGCTGAGTGTTTGGCTTCTCTTACTTTGCATTTCACTGCACGATTTCATCAGGTTCCTAGAGCTATGTCTTGTCAAGTTGTCAAGACTATATAGTGCGGGTATGTGTAGATTCTGTTATGAACATAGTTCAGTAAGAGCCACCTTGATCATAGGAAATCTGTCTTGAAACTTGTGACACTGAACATAACTTTGATGTTGCCAATATCAGAAGACGTTTCCACATTTTTTTTATATAACCAACCATTCCTGTGTGGCTTGCTGAAAAAGCTGTTTTAATCTGTCATTGTTGAATGACTAGTCCTCTGTAGTGGGAAGCCCGAGTGTGACATGTTGGCTCAAAACAACAGCATGCATATCAACACAGTGATATGATGGACATAGGCACCTGTCATAACATATTAGTCCACCTTTTAAAACTTTTCACTAGTCTCTCTGGTATTTTAGGTGCACATACTTTCCTTTCTGTAAAACTATGTGGTATTACACATTTTGTTCATCATTTTCTCACACCAAATATCTGATCAGCAAAATAAATGTTTACTTTGCATACTGTATTTACAGGCTGCACACAAAAAAATGAACCTGTGGAAGAAATTCTGTATTTTTGAGCGTTTGCTTGTTATTCTGTTTTGGATTTCATTAGTATCTGTTGTTGTTAACTTCTTCCTTCCCTCTATTATTCTGATCAGCTATTACTTTCTGAGCATCAATCTAATTGTTAATATTGTCACAAGCTGCTCAGCTGGAAGTGAATGAAAACACCGTGTCAAAATGAGCAAAGTAAAAATAGCCATTCCCTAGATGATGTTTCATAAAAGATGATTAGCAAGTTGATTGTATGAATAATTTATCCCAACGATGTGCACTATTTAAATGAAGTCAGTAATGGGGGAGAGTTAACTATGCTTCTTCTTCTTCTTCTTTTATCTTCTGATGCTGCCACAACCACAAGGTCGTAGGTCAAAATGCTTAAGCATCAATGGTTCCTTTTGGATTAGCTTGCAAAGTATGTTCAGCAGTGAATAAAAAATGAAAGAAATTGTTGAGAAAATGACAAAGGTGAAATAAAATTATATTCTTATAACTGTAATGGGTCCATTTTCACACATTCTGCTCTCATTCAAATGCATTGCAGAATCAGCTTTGAACTGGACAATGATCACTATACCATGGGTAGGAATGTAAGAGCCTCTCTCCCATCACAGGCTCTGCTTTGAAAACTGCGTAGCAGCATAATTCAGCTACAGTGACTTGGACCCATTTACTGTAGTCTGATAAAACTGCAGATTTTTATCCTTATGTAGAGCATTATTTTTTTTCTATCACAGCTGATATTTTTTCCAAATGCTTCTTCGAGTTATGAAAGGACTCTGTGGAGGATGACAAGAGACTTTGAATGATATGTCTGTTGCACTGATGACAACAGCAGATGAGGCCCACCATAACAGCCGTAGGGAAAATGATAGTGCTTTGTTTCCCTCTACTGGTTACTGGTGCAACCACCATCTGGACTAGACAACAGGGTAAAATATTTGCATTTGTGCGCATGTGTATATTTAGCACCCTCCATGAGTGTGGATTTGTAGAGAAAGGTAAAGAAATGCTCGAATAGATGAAGAATAAAACAGAGGTTGAAAGTAGCTGGCAATGTTGAAAGAGGGACAGTGATAGCATCAAAGACTAAGAAATAAATGTAAATGTACTATCTAGCAGTTCATCTCTGCAGGTGACGGATGGTAGACACTTGCCTTAAATAGAGTTGTTAGCAGCGGAGCGTAAAGGCTCAGCGCAACGGATCAATTGTGACAGAAATCATCTGCTGTTAGGTCACATTATCCAGCAGCAGGTACGTGAAAAGAAAAAAACACAAGCGTACATTTCAGTCTTCTTGCTTCTTTTCCTTCGCACAATCCACTGTCAGCTTGTTTTCTCAAGGTAACACTGCAGTGAGGCTTTGAAAGCTTGCTATGAAGCCCCTGCAAAGCTGTCAAGTTCCATGGGATCGTTTTGATGTTAATTGATAGCTTGATAGAGACAGACTAAAAAAAGAGAATTCAGCTTCTTGCTGAGTATAGTAAGATGTAATTCCCCATCCCCTATTGTTTCCCTTGAAATTTCAGCTCATCCTGAGGAGAATGTCAGCATCTCAGCATGCACTGAGGTGAGAATTCACATAATTTTCAGATCTCAGTTGTTCTCTTGTTTGACTTGTTGCCAAAGAGAGCATATAGGTCTCAGGGAAAAGGTGGTCTGCACTGTACAGGTTGCCCTTGAATGAGGTGTTTATGGGTGAACCCTTTTCTCTCTATTTTTTTCTTCACATCTCAGGAAACAGCGCATACATTCCCAACATAAACACACAGCCATGGTAATACAAACACACACACAAAACCCACAGAATGTGATGTGCTGTTGCTGTAGTGGTGGTGTGAGGCCAAGGTCATGCAGTATCACTCGTTTATTCCCATAATCCCCTGTGTTGGATGGGTAAGAGGCTTGCTAATGGCTAGCACTCTCCAAAAGGGAAGTACTGCCTTAACATACACTCTAGAGACTCTCACAGCCCACAGCCCACCACCCTGTGTAAAGAGCACAGCACATGGTCTATACAATCCATCAACATGGCTAATTAGGCCCCAGTAAAATCCCTGAGAGAAGCATTATGAGACGATGCAGAGGGGTGTGTAATAGCACCATTGTAGCAATCAAGAATCCAGTGAAAATATCTGGTTTGTTAAAATGTGTGATGAAATAGTATGGGTAACACTTGATCACACAGAACTGCTAAAATAATGTAAATTTCAGTGGTTGGGGGAACTTTAAAGAGCGCCGCAGTCGTTTTGAAGTCAGCAGCATTCAGCTTGAGAAAGCTCACCAGTGGAGATGAACTGAATTTCACAAAGAAAGATGTATCAATAGGGAAAACGTTTTATTTTAACCACCCTTTTTGTCAACTTATAGCCACACATGCATTTCACAATAACACTCTCTGCATGTTGTGAGGAAAGTTTCATTTTATGGGAAAAGCAACAAGTTCTTCAAGTTGTATCACAAAACAACACATTTAACTGTCCACACTCTCAAAGACAACACAAAAGCATATTGTTTTCTGACATTGATCATCAAGATTAAGATATTAAACACATGTTATAAGTGATACTTTGCAGGTGTGAAATGAAGTTCAAGTGAAAATTTCAAAAAAGAAATTTCTTCATGATAACATGGTTCACTGTAGTTATTTGTAGTAACAAACCACCAAAGATTCTGAGTTCCAGTTGTACCAGTAACTGAAATTCTTGCATTGTATTTACATAATAACACTATTTGTGTCTGTGCCTTGCATCCATACAGTCCATGGATTCACTTTGCTGACCAATCTAACAAGACTTAGTGCATAACTTTCTACTCCACCTTCTTGTTCAAACATGGCTCCCTCCGGATCCAAAATTATAACGTAAGCCTTACCTGAAATGTTGAACTTGAGGCTTCAAGTTGGGCAGTCCACCAGATCATTAATTCAAACCAACCATCGAAGGATGACATTAGATGTCAAAATGTTGCCCATTTTGGTTCCTGTTTAGCTCAGTGGGATGAGCAGGTGACCATATGCTGCAAGGCTGAAAATGGCTGACCTGCAGCCCTTTGCTGCATGTCTTCCCCTTTCTCTTTCTCTCTGCATTCTTTACAACATTGTTTGTGCAATAAAAAAACATTTCAATGGCACACACTTGTCTACTTACAGAAAGACTGCCATTTTTAATTAAGATTGCCTGTTCTCTTGCAAAATTAGGACTTGAAAAAAAGCTTCAAGCAAACAAACGATTATATCATTAAACAGTGGAAGGTTTAAATACAGCTAAGCCTCAAGCAATGTCCACACAGGGAACAATTCCATGGTTGTTCATTGCTTTGAAGCTTTGGTTACTTGCACACATTCCAGGGACTAGTTGAATAGATAACCCTCTAACCGTCTAGATAAGACTATCAAATTTCAATCAACAGTATCCTGGACTCTCACTGGTAGCTGCTTAAATCAGTTGCCCTGAAGTTGAGAAAAGTTTATCTGAGTTCACGCCCACTTAGCATCACCGGACGTTCTTACACTAGTCGTCGCTCAAAGTTGCAGAATGCTACTGTCGTTGTATATGCCACATCACCGCAAAACACTTCCTGCATGGATGCAACTTAATTTTAAGCCATATATATATTTTTTAAAAAAAACTTCCTAAACAAACACAAAATAAATAATTTCATATAAAATATATTAAGGATACCACATTAGTAAATCTCTGTGAAGTGCATGCTTTTTCTCCTGTCTGAGCATTACTATTACAGAAATTCTGCTTTTGTTATCTATACTAAATTATGCAATTTTACAGTGTTCTCCTAAAGAGCTTGTAATTTTAAAAACAACTGTCTCAGCAAAAAAAAAAAAAAAAAAAGTCAGCGTCATTGAGGCAACGTGATTAACAGTTACTCATATCTTAGTTATTAACACTCTCGTCACTGTGTGCTTGTGGCACCTCATGTCCCAGATTTCGCTGCATTTTTGATAAAAGACATGAGCTTCATCAGCGAATGGATGTCCTTAAATTGAGGTGAGAGCGGAATTCGGGACTCTTAAATGGAATTGTCTCTCTGTTCCCTATTTCGATCCTTCAGATCAACAATCCTTCCACTAGGTAGGAGAGAGCAGGCAGGCAGCCGAGAAAATAGTTCAGATTAAAGCTAGGTAATGGCACATTTCTAGGCCCTTTGTGTGAGCTGTGCATGCAATTTAAGGCGCTGCCATACAGGAAGACTTAATATTTCATTGCGCACTAGGAGATGGGAATTGAGAGAAGAAAAAAAACGTATATGTCTCATTTTGCAATCTGATTCGTCTCAGCAAATCAGCCAGAGTCAATGTCATTCCATAATGAACTCTCCTCCAGTATTCCAAGCATTCTGCTGCCATGCAGCTGCCTGTATTTTTTTTTCAACCACTGAATGTGAAATGTGTTTTGAGCTTCAGCAAGGGGTAAGGGTCTCTACCTCGTTCTCTCTCCTTCTCTCTCTCTCTCTCTCTCTCTCTCTGCCTCTTGTCAGGTTATAGGTACCATTTTCCCTCTTTTCCTATCCTCTATTCCTTCTCTTCATCTGCCACCACCCACAAAACCTGTTACTCCTCCCCCACACCACACCCTCTTCACCCGCACATCCGCCTCCACCCTGTGCAGGGTTAGAGCTGGAGATGAGGGAGGCAGTGGGAGGTTTTGATTGACTAAGATGCTGAGATGTAATCTTGTGCAAGCTGAAATGTGAAGTGTGCACTTCTGGTTGGGTGTGTGTGAGCAAGAGGGAAGGGGCTGGGCCGATGTGTGATCCTCGGTTTATTGCATCGCAAGCTCATTTGTTTGTATTTTATACCTCATTTCGGCTCAGACGAGCCGGCTCCACATTCTGACTGCGGGTGACCCAGTTTCACAGCACTATGCGACTCTCTCTCTCTAATAATATAACATACCTCTTTTAATACATTACTTTTGGTAAATACGCTGCACTGTGTGGATGTGATTTAATGCAATATACCTACAAACTAGTTTTACTGAGAGGAAAATACAAACTCTAGCTATTTCACTCTGATAGTTTCTCCTCTGTCCCCTCAGGCACAGCTATGCAGTACGTTAGCATGTTAGTGCAGTGCGTGACACCGCTCTGACAGCACTCTAAACATCAGAAGGGCTAAAGCTCATCTTGGCCGTCAGGGATATAAACATGGGGTACTTAAAATTAGAGATGGCTTGTTTATGGGTAAAGAGAGGCATATAAGGAAGATAAACTATGAGTAACATGACATAAACATAAACTTGTCCTATTTCAAAGCTAGGTACGCTCTTTTTTTAGACCTGCTACATGGTGTCAGCCGGAGTTAGCTAAAATTCCCTATCTGACTTTGTAGAAAACTGAGGCTATATGTAAAAGAGACCAGCGTGATTTATGCAAGTCAAGTAACAAGATGCTTCTCTAGTGTAAAAGGCAACTTTGTTGAGACAGAGACTTATGCACTGTGCAGAACTACACAATTCACTGTTGGGCTTTACAGTGTTGCTCTTCTGCAGCATTGTTCAGTGCCTCCTAGGAGGTCCTGAAGCTTCCCCTTCTTCCAAGGGGAACAGAACTAGTGTGCATGTGCTGTTCAAGTCCAGGTGCAGGGAGAGCAGGTGGACTAGGGCGGGACTGCCAGGGGACCACAATGGGCTCAGAGGCTTAGAAGGTCACAGTGGGAAGGGTGGCGCAGCTCAATCATCCCTCTACCCTAAGGGCGCCTCAGGGCTAAACAGCTGTGAAAAGAGAGGAAATTCAGCCTATATACTGTACGTACAGCACAGCACAATAAGTGTGCAGTGCACACCAATCCACAAGACACATATACCGCATACGTACAGCCATATAAAAAAGAGAGCTCACACATATTTATAAACCAAGCAAAAATCCACACTGGACTCCCGTTTCTTCACATCCCTTGCTTTGTTCATTCCTCTCTTCATTCACAGATCATACATGGCCTTTGTACTCCCTCCCCCTTACCCTGTTTCGTTTCTCCCCCACTCCAAGTTCTTGCAGCAGTAGTGGGTAGTAGGTAGCCCGTGCCATCCATTATTCCCAGGCAGGAGTGCATTAAAGATTCATCTCTGCAGCTCAACCTCAAAGGAAAGACTATGACCCCTGGTATAGCTGCTGAATTATGGAGACCGCCAATAAAGTTGTTTGCCTTTGATCTCATTCTCAGCTTTCACTTTCCCAGGTGAACACATGGACACACACACCAAAGTGCTGTTATATACCCTATATTCCATTTTTCCTCACTCTTGCCACTTCTTACACTTTTATTCTTCCCTTTTACAAACAAATTCCTCTAAATGATGTTTCCTCTCTGTATTTCTTCTTGTCTGCCATTTTCATTTATAGTCAAATAAATATATGAAACCAAAGGAAGCGAAAGCACTGGATAATAATAAAAAAGGCAACCCAAAAGAAAACTTCTAAGATGTTGATGAAGCAGTGATGTTACAGTACCTATGTGCATACTCAAGCACTGTCTGGTACTGTACATTTCACCTCTGTCATTAGCCTCTCTCAGAGAAATGTTGCTTGCAGCACCCAGTGGCAATGGTAGAAACACATCTGCTCACACGTGCGTACTGTTTATATTTAATCGATGTTGAGTGGAGGGTCCTGTTCAAAATGGCTGTCATTTGTCAGGTATTAATAATTCAGTCACATAAGCACAAACACAGAGTGATGAATTTGGAGGAAAGCACACATTTCCACAACAGACTGTGCAAAATGCCCCTCACCCGAAGGGGAGTTTTCACACCCAAGTTTTTTGTTTACTTCTTCTTTGGACAACTACTCTTGTTCACAGCACTTATGACAGAGTCAGGAACAGCTGACACTGAAGCAACTGCAGAGAGCCATGGATACAAAATGGTTATATCAACAACTTCATAAACATGGAAAGAGCCCTGAACTCATCAGCCATGACTGTGGTCAGAGGTCATTTTATCATTAATCCGACTGTTGACTGTTTCTTTAATAAGAAATATTGGATGACAGGTGAAGGTGGGATGCTCGTGTGAGTGAGAAAGGGCGTCCCAGTGTCCCATCCTGGACTCAGTAAATCAGAACTGAAGTTGGCATTAGTTGCAAGGAGAACACAAATGGTAAATGGCCTGTATTTATATAGTGCTTTACTAGTCCCTAAGGACCCCAAAGCGCTTTACATATCCAGTCATCCACCCATTCACACACACATTCACACACTGGTGATGGCAGCCACATTGTAGCCACAGCCACCCTGGGGCGCACTGACAGAGGCGAGGCTGCCGGACACTGGCGCCACCGGGCCCTCTGACCACCACCAGGAGGCAACAGGTGAAGTGTCTTGCCCAAGGACACAACGACCGAGATTGTCCAAGCCTGGGCCTGGGAACCTTTTAAAAACAAGCGCGTTCATGCTCACAGGTGTACACACGGGTGCTCACACACACAAACTACACCCTTTTTGGCTCCTACCTGAAAGCACACTGTGCGCTGTCGGACTTACGTGCTGTACAATAATGTTTAATATTTAGTATTTACAGTTATATTCCCATAGATCATCGTGATGTTGTTTATTATATTGTTCTCTTTTTCTTCTGCTTGTTTTCTCTTTTTTCTTTCTCAACAGGTGATCCAGGTGATTGATATATGTATTTTTTGTCTGCTTATTTTGTTGGTTTTTGTTTTTTGCCCCTTATCCCCGTCCCTCTTCTCCACTGTTTTTCTTTCCCTCTTTCTTTCTCCCCTTTCTTTTCCCCAGTCAAATCTGTCCCGTATTTAGCAAGTGAAAATAAAATAAAATAAACAATAAAAGGTGAATCAAATAGACCATTACTGCAAGGCTGGGATGGTCCATTTGGTAAAGTAAATCCGTTGGGCATCTTTCTTTGCCTTTAGACAACAATTCTGATGGCAAAAGAGCCAAACGGGACAGGCAAAAAAAAAAAAAAAAAAGAACCCAGAGGAACTAATGCAAAGCAAAGTAATGTTGTTTCCGGGGAAAAAAAGATAATAAAAAGATTAATGTTCCTAAAAGAAAGGTGACTTTCCAATGTCAATGAAATCCACCAGTTTTTGTTCTCTCTTTTTCGCATCATTGTTGATTTTTTTTTTTTTTTTGAAGGTCACGGATATTGTGCTTGTTATAAAAAGAACACACAGATCTAACTTTTACAGTTGTACAATAGGCAACAGCATGAAGTCTGATATAGTCTGGCATAGAAGTGAATTATTTGCTTCATTTACTCCAAAGACTACCACAAAGGTAATGTGTTAAAATCACTCATCCTAAACTAACGCATATTACCTATAACAATGCAAACAAAAATGCATTTTTCTAGAACATATATGCAAGACCTAAAATACCATACTGATGAACGTTTTTGATGTCACATGTAAGTTATATTTCATTTGCAGCTAACTGTGCACCACCTTTTTCTGAGCATTATACTATATCAACCATCCAACGCACATCACGAATATAGTGCTGAAGGCATAGTGATTGAAAGCTGTGTGAAATAAAAAGGGAGTGTGACACCGCTTGAGCAGTCCCACATGACCCATTCACAATCGTCCACATTAGAAGACAATGGAAGTCTCAGAGAGAATACAATGTGATTCATCACACAGTCTTCAGTACCACAATGAGAAAGAGATGAAAGGTAATAAATCATTCTTGACTTATGTGACCCTTTTACATAATTCTATCCCTTCTAAGTTTGGCATTGCACAAAACTACTGCAAACCTAACATTACCTGTGGCAGAAGCCTCAGTTTAAGATAACTAACTCACACACAGCGCACATGAAACACACAACTAATTGCACATGCAATCCATGATAACATTATTGAAGGATCGATAACAGATGCATGGTGTGTTTTCATCATCTTACATCTGAGAATTTTTACGTGCTGTGAAAATATCATGCAGGAATCTTTTTTGCTTTCAGCTCTAGCAGGGTTATAACCATGGCTGATAATAGTCTGTTAAAAACTGTTGTTTGAATCAGCAGTTTACCTAATGTAATTGGGATCACACCGAAGCAAAGGTAAATAGAGCTCGAAAGCTAGCCGAGCTGTGTTTAATGTTTCATATAAATGTACCCTTGGAATAGTTTACAAGATATCTGTACATGTCTTGATGGATTAAGATTTTACAATACGCTTTGCTTGCGTGCGTGAATGGAATCAAGGGAGCCGAAGCAGCAATGTCACTGTCAAGGTTACTTATTATTTTATAGAAGGCCATTCTTCCTACCCTCCCCCACTTCTGTTACCACCATGCACTACATACACTCTTTTTTTGTGTGTGACGCAAATGAATATGTTCACGCGTGTGCTCACACATACAGGTGTTATTATATATATATTAATGTCTATGTGCATGTGCACAGTGGGTTTGCATCTGTGTGAGCGCATGTGTGCTTGTGTTGTCAAGGCCTCCAGGAGATGCTCCTCCAGGGTGTCATTTTATCTCGCACCTGTTCCATCTCCTTCATAGTTCATTCTTTATACAGCCTCCTAATCTGCTGAGATGCTACTAAGCACACATATCGTATTGATTTCTGCAGGGTAAAGCTCTCTGATTGGTGCCTTTGATAGAACCATCACCATGGAAATTAGATAAGACAAGTGTTGCTGTATCGTCAGCTGAGCCGAACTCAGCCAGTCATCAACAGCCTGCTCTGTCTGTTTAATGACTATTGCAATGAATGCAGACACAGGCTTTGCAGAGAAAGAAGCCAGATCCCTGTCATTACATTGCCACTGCTAAAAGTCTCTGTTTTGTTAATATTCATATATATATATATATAGGGTTTTGTTTGTTTGTTTTTTGTTTTAAATAGTAACATTATAAAGTGTTTTTTCTTCTTCTAGGGAATTAACAAGAAACAAACGAAATATCATGTCACTGCCTAACTGCACTCATTAATTTATGGAACCACATACCTGTGCCTATATGAGTTATTGTTCTTTCACTATTACATTGCATAGTATTCATAATGTATACTTCATAACTACAGCCCTCTCCTATTTTTCATTTTCTTAAACCAGATAACTTTGCACCATCACAAAGAAATAAAAACATAACATTATGGCACTGGCATTGCATTCAATAGAAATTAAACTAAGAGGTTGGTTGCAGAAAAAAAAGAAAGTCCATGCAATATGCAAAAAAAAGATGCTAGATTTAAATTATAAACACTCAAATAAAAAAAACTGTTAAAATACAAAACAGCCATCTGCATATTAACACAATATATTGAACTGAGTTTAATGAGCTGTATCCAGCACTGAATCAGCTGAGTGGAAATCAACTAGGGCATTCTTTGTCAGTTATTTTTTTTAAATTCCGGTGGCAGAGACATATGAAACTGAGCCTAAAAACAGACATGCTTTAATCACGAAGAACAGAAAAGATGAAAATGAAATTGAAGCAGGGATTCTTTAGTTTGTTTTGCTTTTCTTTTACTATAATTTATGTTAAATTGTGTTTCCTAAATGCAATCTGCAAACGTATAGAAAGACTGTATGCAAGCAAATATGGCCCTCACACAAAAGTCAGCAACGCCATAAGAATGCTCCTCCCTTCAATGTTTCTGACACCAGAGCCTCAGCAGGACCTTCATATAAATGAAACTGAACCAAATTACATCACTGAGTGAGCACTCATTTAAGCACAGAGGGAAACGCAGAAAGAAAAATGCTATGTGGTCTCTGACTGTAAAGCGACAGAGAATGGCAGTTTGTCTGACAATGGAGAATGGCATTAAATACAGGACCACTCTGACAAAGTACAGAGTGAGCGGGAACAGCTTGCCTTGGCCGAGCTCATGAGAAAACATGGCTCCCTACAGAAAAACAACACTTTCAGCAGCACAAAGAAAAAAAAAAATACACAGCAGCACCAATGCTCTAAATTTCAGGCTGTTGAAATGTTACAGTAAGTCCGTTCACAAATACCTGCAGCTGCACAGTGTATGATGATACCTCCAGTCTTTTGGCTTGTGACTTTATGAACACTCATCAAGCAAGTTTATGTCTTCAGAGTGTTTTCTGAGATTTTTAATTGCAGTTTTTAACAACTTATAATGAAGCATGTCAATCGTATCATCAAAAACTTCCCCTAGGACATTTGCTTAACATGCATTAGCTGTTGACTCTGCAACTCATGCTTTTAGTCTATATGCAGACTCTCCAAAACTACTCCAGCATGAGGGTAGCCAAAACACTAGTGCTATGGCTTAAAACTGCAAAGCTTAAGAATGATGACAGAACCCAGATGATTGATCACTGATCATTCTCACATGCACAAGAGCCAACTCAAGTTGCAGCCTTTCCATTATTGAATTTCAATTAAAATAGAAAATTGATAGTTGATAGATTGATAGTCAAGGAGAATCACTAAAATACAAACTCCTGGTTCTATATAAGTAATCAGTTAACACCACAAACATGCACAAACATTAGTCAATATTTGCTTAACATTTCAAAAACACATTACCAAACCACATGTTGTCGATGTATACAAAGACAAAATAAAACGCAGCTGCTGTGCTGCATTAGCCTCTTCATAATAGGAACATCACATCAAATGTCATGGAACATGTGGTTGTGTTTGGAGGCTTTCTTCTAAACCCCAGTGACCTGGATGTTATCCTGCACACAACTGGTAGGCTGCCCTTCAAGGAGCACATCAATGAGTAAATAAGTGGCTTCCCAGAAAACAAAACATAATCCCATGGTTTGATGCTGAAGAGGCTTGATTACTTTTGTTGCTCTGTGGATTCTTTATAAGAGTGGGGGCTGTGAGTCTTACCCCTGGAGACAAGAGGGGACATCAGAAAGCACAGCGCCTGTCATGTTATATCCTTCCTCTCCATCCCCTTCTCCTGTCATCGTCAATTGAATCAGGGATAATGACTCTCACAGGGACCCCTAACAAGAAGGTGGTCATTACGCAGATATGATAGAGGAGCCACGAATACAGTCATCTGCACGATGGTTAACAACATGCTTCAACACTGCAGCTGAAAGAAAACACGACCAGCTACTAGCCGACTAATGGAGTGCATCATTTCATCACCCTTTCAACCCCTGCCGTGACTGTTACACATGATGGAGGAAGATTTGTAAGGGGGAAAAATAATCATTTTTACAATCCTTACACAAGCCTCTTTAAAACATTTGCATTTATAATTTAATGGATAGGGTTTGTTCTCCTTTTTTATGATTTTGCCAGCTGCTTGAATGCTTAAATCTTGAATCTGGGGGTCAAGACACAAACAACAATAAAAAAGAAAGCAAGAAAACAAGAAAAGGCAACATATGCATAAAAGGATAAGAGGACAGCATCTGCTTATGACTTTCAGGATTTAGCAGATGGCTATTCTTCATTTCTGGATGTTAATGCTCAACCCACTTACTGCCACTGGAAAAAGCGTTTTCTGTTTCTTTTCCCCTGTGTTTTTTTCCCACTTTTCTTTCTAAAAGGAAAGGACTGGCCATCTTTTCTCAACACCGAACAAAGCAAGCATCATTATTGGCCAGACTGTGAAAGCTGTGGCTCAACACAAGCGTAGTCTAAGTAAATTCCAGGGAAAGAAAATAGCTCAGTGGTTTGAGACTTCTCAGTTGTAGGGCTTGTATAGACTGAATCAATCAGTGGAGTTTTGGCTTCATTAGGGGTTTAATTTAATTTAATTTAATTTAATTTAATTTAATTTAATTTAATTTAATTTAATTTAATTTAATTTAATTTAATTTTTTAAGACCATTAAATCCAGTCAATGTGCTAATGATAACTTATAGAAATAGCCAAAGTTGGACAAATATGCAATGATGACAGAATACTGGCTTGCATGAAAAATGTACAGAGAATGCATCATTCTGACATTAATCCTGATTTATTGCCTTCATTTCTTAATGTCATAAAGTCTTTCTTTCATTACTTCTCTCTCATCATTCCTCATTCTTCTCTTCTCGTGCTCTCTTACAACTCAAAAAGTCCACATTCTGCTGTTCAAAAGTTGCAACATGTGCCACAGGCGAGGCTATGCCACTTACACTCAGGTTTATAGTCTTAGTTTTATTATGCACTTCCCCATAAGGCAGCCCTCAGAGACGATGACACCCTAGACACCTATTTAAAGAGCTTGGTGCACATGATGGAGCCTGGGCAGTGGCAGGTTGTCATCTGCAGGCCTTGTCTCTGTTTATGGGCTGTTAGAGCATTTGAACCGCAGGGTCATTCCTGCTGTGGAGGCACCATAACACTCCATAGGCAGACCACAAAATGAACAAAAATAAATCCTAATGAACCTTTTAAGCCTTCTTGTCCATCCGGAGGGTAGGATTGCCATGTGTAAAGAGATAATGCAAGGGGACAGGAGGAGAAGTGGTCTGCCAGCAGGGAGAATGAGAATGGGCAGAGCAGGCTGTCACTGCTTGGTAAACCTGGCGATCATCCTCTGACATGACAGAAGCTTAAGAGGTGATGGTATAATGGTGTACATAAAACAGGCAAATGCCTGTTTGTTTGTGTCAACATGACTGTATGGGTGGGAGTGCCTATTTCATGTCTAACTTATCTTAATCAGAGTTCTGACAGCAGTTAATGACCTACGAAACATTTTATATAGGTGCCATCAGTGTGAAGTTGGTTTGTTTCAGTTGAGACTTCCTCTTGAACTCCACCTGTCAGCAGGACCCTTTGTAAAACTGCTTTTTCAAACCTCTTTGTGATCACCTCTCAGGCCTTAGAGCTTCACTTTTAGACAGATTTACTGCTTCAGTCTGTCTGTGTGTATTATTGAGAGAATGAAAAAGACTCTGCTGAGAATAAACAAAGCAACACATGTCATATGGGAATGAGGAAACACCACCAACATGAGAATGAGGAAGGGAATGAGGAAGTTTTCTCGAACTGTTGATATAGTGGATATGATTTCGAGGAAGTCCTAACAGTGTTTTTATTGTTAGCATGTAGGAGGTTGCTGACGCTACCTGCCAATAAACCTGTATTTTGGAAATCTGCCTGTTTAAAGACTGAATATTTTTGCATCTATCACCTTTCAACTAGCCCTGGATATCCCCACCAACCTACTTGTAATCTAATTTCACTCTGCACACGCAAGATACCTTATTTAGGATTCAAGCCAACAAAGCCGTCAGTGTTGGATTTCATGATTGATAATGTTATATGAAATATTATATTCATACTGAAAGGAAATTGTGTACTATATCTCTTTCTGCAACCTCGTTGTAATATTGGTGTAAAGAGCTCAAGTATTTGCATGACAACAAATAAAAATGATATAGTCTTAATCCATTAGGGTCCAAAGTGTCATTTTAAACTTGTCTTTTTTAGTACTTAAAATTCTGTTTATTTGTTGTTGTTTTTTTACAAATAGAGAACTAGAGATTTCTTTTTTCTTTTAGGAAGAATTGATGGTATGTTTCTTTTTTCCATTGCACTAGAAGTTCACTGGCCACTGCAGACTGCATTTTTTTTAAACTAAAAGATGGTATGTTACATTTTTGTATGACTGGATTCCAGAAAACTTTCATTCCTGTACTTCGAAGGCTGGTTTTGTATAAAGTTGTCAGGTTTTTCATCTGTAGGCGAAAGTCGTACCACCACAAAGTTTGTGTTATCCCTGCTAACAGAAAAAAAATAATAAAAAATATATAACTATGTGTTTACATGATTATATATTTCATGAATATACTAGTCAAGTGTCATTAGTCTCTTCCATTCAATCTCATTTCATTGCCTTAGAGTTCATTTCATCATGTCTTTGATTTCAGATTTCAGACAGAAATAGTTACAGTTCTATGACTAAGCCTCAGCAGCACCCTTGCTACCATTATCTCCCTCCACCTTTGGTCCACTACCTCTATCAGAGAACATGTGGACAGGAGCTTGATGAAAAAGGGCACATAGGCAGGCTGAGGAGGGAGGCAATTTCTGCTGTCTCACCTTTCTCCTCATTTGACTCTGATTAGCTCCAATAATGTATCTCAGACTTTTCAGCTATTCTAAAATAGATTGGGGATAAAAGGAAGCAAGCAAGTGGTGAAAAATGCACCCTGTCCCTCAGCTCTTCTAAACCATTAATCTTCCTCATGCTCTGTCATCTTGAGAAAGTGATTATGCTGACTTAATTGTATTTAAGGAGTTTCTCTCTACATTGGATATATTAAATGCTATATAAAAGAGGACTTGCCAAACTTTGGATTTGGAAATTACATGCATTTCTCTTGGGGAACTGCAAACCGGCGGAATTGTATATTTACACAGCAAGATCTGAGCACAAACACGACAAAAGTTATGCTAAAAAAGCTGAAAAATGCTGCAAACCTGTTCTTGGATTTTTGGATTCCTTCTATAGTAAAGAGACAGTGTGTGGGTCATTCCAAGATAATAGGTGAATTCAAAGGAATGAGCCATGGGAGTTAACAAACTTTGGGGAGAAACATATACAGCCTAGGAGCTCATTACCTGTAATGAGTTTAGTGTGTGGATTACATTTTCCCCCTTAAATTCCCCACGTAACAACATTGTTAGTATTGAGCTTTGAGCCATTTGCAGCAGGATGCGGGCCAGATTTTTTTATGATCAGTCCAAACCATGAAAAGGAGCACCAGCCCTTCAAGGTTATGCAGCAATTTTCTTGCACTACGCTAGCGGCTAACTATCCACTGCTTTCTACATCAGAATTGCAATTAAGCTTCGAAGGAAAGATGATTGGATAGTAAAGCACAAAGATGAAGCTTAATTTCCTTCAAAGAACATTGCAAGAGGAGTGCCCACACTACAAAGTCCAAAACTTCTGCTTCCACCACACAGTGTTGAGATGGGTATGCTTCAATCATGAAGAGGACTGAGATGAGGTACTTTTCAGGGTTTTGGTAGGCAACCTTTTCCCTAAGGGATCTTTTTCTAACTTTCAGGAATTGTAGGCTAGCACAATTAGAGGTACTGGTAAGGAATTTCTTAAGCTGTTTACACGTGACAGGGCCTAGCTACTCAGTTACTGTTTGTTTTTACACTGTCTAGGTCTATATTTGGCTGTCCCTTGATAAAGATGAGAGCCAGGAACGAAAGAGATTTTACATTTCTTCAGGTTGACATACAGAATGAAATCTCGGGTGCCCAAATGCATTACTAGATATCTCAAGTGTTCTGGAATACTAAAAACCATCTTCCACTTATCTTCTTCTGGAATTTTTAAGGAAGGGGTTTTAAAGCATGGCTTCTTGAGGAGATGTAAAAGTACAGTTAATTAGTGATGATGGGTACTTGTTCTTTACCATAATGTTGTCGGGGCCTCTGAAGTTGATGAACAGTCAGAGGGTCTTGGACAGATAATCCCTGCAGCCAGAGAGTCTTTGACATATTTTTCATGGCCACCTGTTCATGTTTGGAAAGGCTTTAGAGGCAGCTGCCAGGGAGGAGTGTGTCAGACAGAAGGACTATGGAGAGAAGCACAGTTCTTGAAAGGTACACCATAAAGAACAGGGTGCTAATCCCCAGACTTGCACTTGACTGAGCACAGATTGAGGCATAGCAGACTAAAGACAAAAGTGGCTACAACAATTTCAACAAAGAACCAAACTGTTAGGACAGTTTGTTTAATGCCACAGTTGACCAAGGAATATGGCAATAAAAGGTGACTGCACAATAAAGAAACTTTATTTCTCAGGTGCAGTGCTGGAGGTTATTCTAACATGGACACACCCAGATGTGATTACACTAAGATGGCTCACATGAGTGAAAGTTTTCATAAGTTGTCCAATTCTTTAACTACAACAGT
The DNA here is from genome assembly GCF_018398535.1 of Haplochromis burtoni. Classification (NCBI taxonomy): domain Eukaryota; kingdom Metazoa; phylum Chordata; class Actinopteri; order Cichliformes; family Cichlidae; genus Haplochromis; species Haplochromis burtoni. The sequence continues at coordinate 452,920 of NW_024582683.1, read as the reverse complement.
ATCCAAAAGGATCAGAGCTGCACCCTGGGCTCTCTCAACCACCTTTCTAAATAACAGAGGATGCATGTGGATTTACAGCCAGTGGGAAGGTTGCTTGATTCATCAGTATCCAACAATCCCACTCTTTTTAGGAGGCCACCTGTTGTGGTGGGCTGCACCAATGAACTAAACTCAATTCTGCCCTCGACAACATTCTCACTTGATTCAGCAGAGGCAGGGGTAGCTGAGCAGGAAGGCACAACTGTTTTTCACCTCTCTTCTCCCCCCAAAATATTTACCCATGAAGATGGTTTGCAACGTGTTGGCTGGCAGACATAGTTGGAACACCCATAATATTAATGAAAATGATATTATGCGACCCTGAAAAGGATAAGCGGAAGCGAATGGAATGGATGGATGGATATTTTTATTTTACACAAATGATACAAATGATTTAAAAATGGTACTCAATACGGACAATTAGGTCTGACAAAATTATTCTCAATTCTTATTATTGTAATAGGACCAGAGAATTATGGTACAGATACAAGGTAGTACATGTTTCTATGAAAAAAAATCACAATTTTATCTTATTTAATTTAATATGAGGCTTGTTTTTGTTTTTGTTTTTTTGTTTGTTTTTTTTTATTTATTTCTCTGTTGTGCCATTAGCAAGTCAGTTGTACAAATTTCACAAAGTTAATTTTGATCACTAACTATAATAAAGAAATGAATCAGCTCCTGGATTGTTATACAGTACTATGTATGAAACTACCTAAAACATTATTGATTATGACACAACACACTGATTAATAGTAGCTATTAATGAAGGTAAATTATATGTAAGCATCAATCAAGTGCATGCTACCCATATACAACTTATTCATACAAAAACCCATGCACAATATTATCAAGGAAATAACTAATTAACACACAATGGACCTATAGTATATAAGAGCCTCAATAAGAAAAGATCTGTGTATGTGTAACCATGAAAAACTCAAACAATATGTTGAATGTTAATAATGTTAACAAAAGTGAATAACTGTGAAATTGCGTGCCACTGTCTATATGAAATTGTCACAAAGGAATGAAGACTCACAAAGGGCATAGTGTACAAAACACATGCAACACGCACAATGTCCAGCAGATACCCGGTGGTCATCAAACATTGTCTCTTTCCTTCAGCTCAGGCAGAAGCTTGTGACATGTTCATTAAGCAGCAGGGATCCCATTACTGCACTCAACAGCCACGCTGTCACAATGCTCATACCTAATTAGTTACACATGCAGCCTCAGGAATGCTAAGTGTTGCTCTCCTCCCCTCACTCACTCATTTCTTTCTATACAATTCCTCACATCCTATTTCTTTCCCCCCGTTTGATCACTCTGCAGGTGGCATAGTGTGCCACTTTTAGACTGTCAAAGTTGCTCAGAAAAGCTTTCAAATTACAGTTTAAATTTCCCTGCTGAGAACCTATTAACTTTATAATAGAGACAGCAAGAGAGAGACAGAGGGGGAGAATAAGATTCAAATAAAGTTAAAGGTAAGAATAAGAGGGTCGCTGACTTTAGTCACTGTTAAAATTCAAATCCAAATCTTCCTCTAACACTAAATGTTGCTGATTTAGGGGTAAAGGTTTGCAAAATAGCACCCCTTTTTTGGGTTGTTTCTTTGTTTGTTTCTTTGTTTGCATTTGAAACTAGATCGCTGTGGAGCATACTGAAACCAGCGAAGCAGCAGGGACTGGAAATGTTTATGTCTGCAAAATGAGTCCTAGTGCCGTATGCAGCCACCATCCCATCTCTGCTAAGTGATCCGTAATGAACATAATGAAATATAGCACTGCTACACGTATCAGATATAAAACTCAATAAATACAGATGACACTATTCTGGTGGGAATATTTATACTTTTAGCATTTATACTTTTTCATAAAGCACTATTCTGACATTACTGAAGAATCAAGCTATAAGGTACATCATAATTTAGTAAAATTACTTGTTTAGTGAGTGTCTTGGTCAAGAAAACCTATCAACATGTGTTGACCTTTCCCAACTATTTGATAACACATGCTTGCTGAGGTTTTCCAGAGTGGGCATTATGGTTCAAACCTAGGCTCAAATGTAGTCAGCCATGTGGTCTTCTGTAACTGATCATTGATATAATTCTATTCAGTCCTTCCATGTAGGAAACCTGTACCTTCTAGAACAGTATTTTTATTAGAAGTGGACAAAGATGAGATGCATGCTACATAATAACTACAACTGCTATATCCATAAGTCTCCCCAAACCCCTACTAATTACAATCTAATTACCCCTATTAATCAGACAGTTCATGTGCTTATATCTTTTCTACTGCTGCCCCCTTTTCACCCCCTATTTTTACTCAATTAATCTGTTAAGCAAAAGCTCTACATTAAAAGATTTTTTTCATATCTCATATGTAATAGTTATTTTTATGTGGAGCTATGAAGAATGATTTGATATATTATGTTTGATTTTACTGAAAAACCAATGGGTTTAGTACTCTATATCTTGAATTAAACTGCCTCACTGTAAAATGAAAGAATAAAATACTTGGGAGAGAACAAGTAAATGTTAGCCTAAAGTAGATATAGACTCTTTGGCAAAATTATAAGGTACATTACAATCAAGTTCCAGAGCTTTTTCATAAATTATAATTTTACAAATCTTATATTAAGGTCCTAGTGGGTAATGGCAGTGTACTAGACAGCATTTAGAAGTATTTCAAACACACACACAAACTTGTCCAAGATATATCTTTGAATCAACTATGATAATAAATGCATTTAACCATTCATACTAATGCTGCTGTAGAAAAGTATTGACAAGGGCATAAGGACTACAACAGTTAAAAATGATGAAGATGGCTTGGCAGATACCAGTGCATACTTGCTTTCCATTTCTGGTAAAATTAATTGTTACGTGTCTGCAGGCTGCATGTTTTCTTTCCCTTTCCTTTTGTTTGCCATTTCCTCAGGTACACAGACTGCAGGCTGGTGTCAGTTTGAGGATCTCCAGCTAATCAGAGAAAGGAGGCTTTGATTGGACAAACCAGGAGTGCACACCTTGATAAGGAGACTCACCTGTGGCTGGGGGCGGCTCTCTCTTCCTTGCTTAGAGTTGTTTGGCACATGTGTTGAGCTCTGGTGTATTTCTTTTGTTTGAAGGTTGTGGTGGGAGTAAAGAGGACTAGGGTAAGTCTGGGGACCCCATACACTTACTCACGTAGAGTCCTTTCTGTTAGAAACACTAGGTAAGTAGGTTGGTGCCACCCATGTAATTTTGAGCTTGTTTGAGTAGAGGATCAGGGTCTTTCCCCCTTTTTTTTTGTTTTTTTTGTTTTTCTAGGGTAAGAGCTCAGCTAAGTTTTGGTTTTGTCTTTTAGGTGTTTATTTTGGCACAACCTGTCCCTTTCTCCCCCACATGTGTTGTATGAATTTGGGTAATTGTTTTTGTGAGAAAACTGCCATTAAACTTGTTTTTCTTTATTACACTTGTACCGAGTTTCTGGAGTTGTTGTGTTACCCCCTCCTGCTCTCGAGGAGGCGTAACACAAGTGGGAGCTTATCTGGGATCTATTTTCCGGAGCTGTAGACAACTCTGATGTTTGGTACAATGTTGCTGCCTTGTATTTAATTATGGATTTCGACTTCATTCATGCTCCGAGTTCTGAGAAGTTTGAGTTATGTCGTAAAGATGACTTGTTGAGTATTGTGGCACACTTTGATAATCCTGTAAAGAAATATAGTGCGAAAAAAAAAATTAAGAGTGCTATTTTACAACGATTAGTTGAGTTGAAAATCTTGACGGACTCTGATGTTTGTGATGATAACATTCCTTCTGTTGAGCAAGGTGTCCAACCTTTGAAGGAGGATGTTGGTGCTAAAGCAACTCTCCCAAAAGTCCAGGTGGAGCCTAAAGAGCCTCCCACTCTACCTCGTTTATATCCTGTGTCCCTAGACTTCAGTGGGTCAAACGGAAATGCTAGACTTAAGCTGCATTCTAGCTCGCCATCGGCTGGTGGCGCAGGAAAGGGAGCAAGCACGTAAGGCCAAGTTTGACTTCAAACTTCAGATACGTCAGCTGGAAATTGAAGCTGAGAAGGAGGTAAAGTTAAAACAGCTAGAGGTGGAAGCTATGAGGCTTACACAAAGCCAGTCTTCACCCAGCTCACCGGTTACTTCATGTTCTTCACATTTATCTGGCAACACCTGCAGGTTTAATGTGAGCAAAAATATTGCTTTGGTGCCAACATTTAGAGAGACAGAAGTTGATTCCTACTTTAATGCTTTTGAAAGGATTGCAACAGCACTGGAATGGCCAAAAGAAATGTGGGCTGTGCTACTGCAATGAAAGCTGGTTGGCAAAGAACAGGATGTTGTGTCATCGCTCTCTCTATCGAAAATAGAATGAAATACAACGTACTGAAAGAGTCCATCTTTTGTGCTTGTGAGCTTGTACCTGAGGCCTACCGACAAAAGTTCAGGAATCACAAGAAGTCTAATGGTCAAACATATGTAGAGTTTGCACGTGAGAAGGCAGTTCTTTTTGACAAGTGGTGCACAGCAAGTAAAGTGAGAGACTTTGAAGCTCTTCCTCAGTTAATCCTGTTGGAAGATTTTAAGAATCTGTTACCAGAGAAGCTTGTAATGTTTTTAAATATGTGTTTGCATCATCCCCTCGTTCAAGTTTTGATCACACGCTCACCAAAGCCTGATCTTGGTCACCCTGAAGTCAAAGCTAAGCAGCATTTTTTCCCGTGAGGTACGTGAATGCTTCTATTGCCATAAAAAAGGTCATGTCATTGCTGATTGCCTTGCACTAAAAAATAAGACTACACTGCCGCAGCCCAAGGGCGTGGGTTTGATTTAAAAACATGTTGCCTCCCAGAACCCAAACATCTCAGTGAAATAGATCCCTGTTTTAAACCTTTTATCACACAGGGTTGTGTTTCTTTAACAGGTGCTACTGTTGACAACCAGTCTGTAACAATACTGAGAAACACGGATGTTTCACAGTCTATCATTCGAGAGGGTATTTTGCCTTTGTCTGTTGAGTCATTCTGTCAGTCAAGTGTTGTGGTCCAGGGTATTGGAATGACTTTTGTGTCTGCACCTTTGCACAATGTTCATATCACTTCCTCTGTTTTCAGTGGAGTTGGAAAGGTCGCTGTCCTCCCCTCGCTGCCCATAAAAGGAGTTGATTTTATCCTCGGAAATGATTTGGCTGGTGGAAATGTGCTGCCTGTGCCTGGATTAGCCTGAAACAAGCTTCAAAGTTAAACAGCAAGAGTTTGCCAGCATTTTTCCTGCTTGTGTGATAACTAGATCTCAATCCAAGAAGAATGACTGATTTGTCTGACTCTTTCCTCATTATGAAAGAAGCACCTGATAGTGTTAGACCAGAAGCTAAGCTTAATGATGAGTCTAGAAAGATGTTTTCTCTTCCTAATGCAGACATTACACTGCCCGCTTCTAGAGAGGAATTTATTGTTGCACAGCATTAAGATGACTTTCTTCTGAAATGCCGTTCTTCTGTACTTACTCAGGAGAAAGTTAAGGTAAAGAAGGTGGCATACATTGTTGATGAGGGCCGCCTCCTACGTCGCTGGGCTGGTGAAAACTTGGATGACTGGCATACAGTTTATCAAGTTGTTGTGCGAAACGTTTTCCGCTTGCAAGTCCTAGCGTTAGCACATGATCACCCACTTTCTGGACACCTTGGCATAAATAAAACGTATCATAAGGTCCTCAAACATTTTTTTTGGCCAGGACTCAAGTCTGATGTTGTACATTACTGTCGTACCTTCCATATTTGCCAAATTGTGGGCAAGCCAAATCAAATTAACCCACCTGCACCCAATGTTCCCTCTAATTTTTTATGTGTCTGAGCGAACACACAAACTCCCTGAGCGATCCCTGGACCACTGTGAGCGACATTAGACGTGTGCACTGTGGTCACGCCAGCATCGAATCCATCCAAGTTACATGGTTTATTAAAATAATCAAATTACAGCATTTACATTTATGTTAGACTACCGTTAGCCAACGTGTTTTTTATTTACAGAACAATCAGCTGTTCTGCATCAAATTTGATGCCACACAAATTATTTGTGCCACTCCAAAAAATAATTTCTGTCCACTATGAGATAAAGGAGAACAACAGCCTGATACCTGCAGGCCTGACAACAGGAGATGTATCACTCCTGTAACACCTGTAACATTCAGCAGTCGCCTCATTGTTCTGACACACACAACAAAACTATTGACTACACTACACACTAACTACACAAGATTTGCGCTAAACGTTCGCAAATCTCTCACATCTAAAACACCACCGTCACTCCTAAAACTTCTTCCCATTTCTTAACAACTAAATGACATGTTTTGATTGGTCGACATGGTACAGTTTTCGACCAATAGGAAAAGGTGGGGTGTTTTGGTTTCGTCTTTGCTTACAGGTGGAGAGTGCTTTCGAGCGTTTTCCTTATAAAACACCATTTTTACCGTTTCTTCCCACAGTAAATATAAACAGCTGTAGTATTCAGGAAGAAAACCAAGCATTGCATATTTTTTCTATCATAACTCTGGTTTTACGTGGCCGATCAACACAATTTAAAAACTGGTATAAAGTCTACACTTTTTCCGTCAATTGTTCCATCTGTCCTGCTCACATCTCCAATGGTTGTACACGTTGTCATTAACGTGGCTTCACTCCACATCAGCCACGCCGCTTTGCTAGCTAAAACACCGGCACATATTTACTTTAATTTCAATTCAGGTTAGAATTCTTTTTGTGTGCGCAACACAGATTTTCTCTGCGCAGAGAGACCGTGCCAACAGTGCGCAATTGCGCACGTGCGCAGCTTAGAGGGAACGTTGCCTGCACCCCTGTCGCCAATTCCAGTGATGGGTGAACCATTTAGCAGAGTTACTGTTGACTGTGTAGGACCTTTACCAAAATCAAAGTCAGGGCACCAATACATTTTAACAATGATGTGGGCTTCTACTAGGTTTCCCGAAGCAGTACCCCTGCAAAGGATCACTGCCCCTGTCATCAGTAAAGCTCTGGTAGGGTTCTTCTCAGTGTTTGGTCTTCCAAAGGTAGTCCAAACTGATCAGGGAACCATCTTTAAGTCTAGGACCTTTGCTCAGGCATTAAAAGCATTAGGAGTGGAGCACATTACGTCAAGCTCCTACCATCCTGAAAGTCAGGGAGCACTTGGAAGATTTCACCAGACATTCAAGTCCATGCTCCGCAAATACTGGGATGAGGGTATCCCATTCTTATTGTTCGCTGCTCGTGAAGCAGTGCAAGAGTCCCTAGGGTTTAGTCCTGCAGAGCTTGTATTTGGACGCAAAGTTAGAGGACCGTTGCATATCCTTAAAGAACAGCTGTTCCAACTAAAACACTGAAGAGCATCCCTGAGTACGTGGCTAAAATTAGAAAGCGCCTTAAATCAGCTTGCGCTATTGCCAGGGACACCTTAACTGCTAGACAGGTAAGGATGAAAAAACACTATGATCGGAAAGCAGTTGCTCGTCAGTTTAAACCTGGTGAATAGGTTCTAGTTTTGCTCCCCATTCTGGGCTCTTCTCTGAAAACAAAGTTTTCTGGACCGTACGTTGTGGAAAAGAAACTCCAATTATGTTGTTCAAACTCCTGATCGTCGTCGCAAGACTAGATTATGCCACATTAACATGATGAAACATTATCTTTCTAGAGAGAATGAAGATGATCCCCTCACTCCGCACAAGGTTAAGTCTAGCTCCCCTGTAGCATGCGTAGTTTCAGAGATGGCCAATGAAAGCAGTGAGAAGGATGCGGCCCTGCGCAAAGATGCGTCACAGGGGACGAGACTAAGTAATAGTGACATTCTATCTGACTTGCCCCACTATTTGTCTCATCTGTCACTTAATCAGGCAGAAGACATTCAGAACCTGATTGTGTCCTTCCAGTGTATGTTTGGTGATGTTCCCACCCAAGTTTGATATCCTATGACTTTGTTCTTACCAATCCTGCACCCATTAAACAGCGTGCATACGGAGTCAATCCCATCAAAAGAGAAATTATGAAAAAGAAAGTAGAGTATCTTGTAAAAATGGACTTGCAATACCCAGTTGTAGCCCCTGGAGTTCCCCATGTTTGTTGGACATTAAAGCTGATGGGAGTCCACGGTTCTGTACGGACTTCCCCAAAGTGAATGCTGTGACAGTTCCTGACGCCTACCCCTTGCCTCTCATCGATGATTGCATTGATAACATCAGATCTGCCACATTTATAACTAAACTGGATATGTTGAAAGGTTATTGGCAGATTCCTTTAACCAAAAGGGCATCAGAGATATCCGCTTTTGTAACTCCAGACAGTTTCCTCCAGTACACAGTCATGCCATTTGGGTTATGTAATGCACCAGCTACATTTCAGAGGCTAGTGAACAAAGTATTGAGTGATGCTCCAAACTGCCGGGTGTATCTGGATGACATTGTTGTGTATTCCAGGGAATGGGCAGAGCATCTTGTTACTTTGTTACAATACAATATAATACAATTTTATTTATGTAGCACATTTAAAAAACCACAGGTATTCCAAAGTGCTTCACAGAATGAGTTAGAGCAATAATAAATACAAATACAAAACACAAAATACAAATAAAATATACTAACAGGCGGGTGACATAACTAACCAATAATACCAGAGGTGTGGACTCGAGTCAGACTCGAGTCATTAATTTTATGACTTTAGACTTGACTTGAAAAAATGTTCTAAGACTTGTGACTTGACTTGGACTTTTACACCAATGACCTGGGACTTGAATTGGACTTGAACCGGTTTACTTGAAAAGACTTGATATTTACCCCAAATATAAAATTTAACATGCATATTATATAGAGATTGAAAATGTGACGTCATTCAGCGGGTAGAACCGCAAAGGATTCTGGGAACTCGTGGCAAGAGGTACTAGCGCACGCAGGCTTTCAATTGAAATCAGTTACACAGCGATAAAAAGAAACACAAAAATGGCAAGAAGCTGTTGTATTATTAACTGCAATAGCCGGTCGCATGACAGCCACGGGAAGCCGACGGGTAAAGAGATCGGTTGTTATCGGATTACGTCGTTGAAGAGAAATTGTTCGAGCCATGTTTCCGAAGTAACAAACAGGCGACGGATGGCCTGGATTGCAGCCATTCAAAGATCAAATATAACGTCCCAGAACACTCCAGCTCACAGGTTAGTCTGCTCCAAGCATTTCCACAAAGGTCAGTCTGCTGTAGTAGTTAATACGTCATTTTCTTAACATAATTGGTGATATAGGTTACAAGCAAGTCTGGCGCTGAACAGAAATTGTCGCGCTATGCTCCTTTGTTTATTGTGCATAAATAGTGAATTGTCCTGACACAATATTGCGTTTCGCTTCTGTTATTATGGTACATTGACAAAAACATATACTTTTATTCACAGGATAAAACAGTTTTTTGTATCACTAATTGCCCAGTACGATTACAGCATACAGTATTATTGTCACTGCTACATTTCTGTGATGTGAACCAGAAATTATTTCCACTACTAATTAATTACCGTTGAGCTCAAAGGTCCTATTAATAAACGGTTAATGAATGTGTATTTATGACGACGATTTGTGAGACTGGTAAACTTATGATACGTACGATGGTCTTTCGTTCTACACGGTGCATTTCAAGGTCCTGCACCCATCCGTCGGTAAACTGTACCTGGGCTTGTTGCAGTGACCTGAAGTTACTAAACTTCATGAGTGTATGCACTCACTCCAAGAACCGTATAATTATAAATATGCATATAAATATGCTACGATGAGATAGCTGACTTCATCTAACTAGCAAATGTTGTCCAGGCTACGTTGGTGATGCAGTTTTTTTTAATGTGTATGATATTTTTGTCATGCGATTTTAAAGCCGGTCCTACAACCGCATCCAAGAATAACATGCAGCTTATCTCAGAACTGTCGGTGAAAATTATTCTTGGAGCTAGGTTTAATTGAGCTGCATTTTAAAGAGGTGCAATTTCACAATTTGTGTATATTTTCTAAGTTCACTATTTTGTCATGTGTTGAGAAAAACACAGATTTAAAAATTACATGGTCTAATATTTACATTTAGCATATAACTGCAACATGCTTTTTTTCGTTTTTTTAAAGACTCGAAAGGACTTGAAATTCAAAATTTCAGACTTGTGACTTTACTCGGACTTTTACACCAGTGACTTGAGACTCGACTCTGACTTGCCTGACATTACTTGAGACTTGACTTGAGACTTGAGGATAAAGACTTGAGACTTACTTGAGACTTGCAAAACAATGACTTGGTCCCACCTCTGAATAATACACCAGGCATAGTAGGCACAACCTGAAAGGCTGAAGGTTAAAACATTATAAATATTAATAAAACGAAAAAGATAACTTACAGTACACCAAAAATGCGGGCTCTAGGAGGCGGGGAAAGCAAGGCTAAACAAATAAGTTTTTAATCGAGATTTAAAAGATTGATTTGAATCAGACGCCCGAATAGCTAGAGGGAGGTTATTCCAGAGGTAGGGTGCGACAGCGGCGAATGCGCGGTCACCTCTGGTCTTGAGCTGAAATCTAGGTCACACCAGCAGCATTTGGCCTGCTAATCTAAGCGCTCTCCCAGAGGTTTAAAAGCCGAGGAGATCCGTAAGATAGCTGGGCGCGGTGTTATTTATGATTTTAAAAGTGAGCAATAAGATTTTAAAATCAATACAAAATTTAATAGGGAGCCAGTGCAGGTCGGAAAGAACTGGAGTAATAGACTCAAACCTGCCAGTTCCAGTTAAAAGACGCGCAGCCGCATTTTGAACGAGCTGCAGTTTGTAAACAAGGGCAGAATGGAGACCAGTGTAAAGGGAATTACAGTAATCTAATCTTGATGTAACAAAGGCATGGATAAGTTTCTCCAGGTCCTTACGTGGTAAGTAGGGCTTGGCCTTAGAGATTAGACGTAGTTGATTGAAACTCGATTTAACTACAGAGGACACATGTTTGTCCAACTTGAAGGAACTGTCCAAGACAACACCCAGGTTCATCACAGTGTCAGAAAGGGAGTCAGCAAAGGGCCCAAAAATACCAGTTAGTTCAGCCCAAGAGAAGGGAGTATCAAAGATTACAAGATTACCTGTTAGCAGGTTTTGAGCGCCTCTCAGCTGCCTCGCTGACTTTAAATCTTGCAAAGTGGGAGTTTGGTCTTGGTTTCCTGGTCTGATGAATGCCAACATCCCTTTGAGGATATCACGGGATTGCTGTCGTGTTCATCTGTTTTCTCTGCCCCAGATTTTTTACCCGACCATTCAAGTTGGAGGTTGATGCTAGCGCGGTTGGGGTAGGTGCTGTCCCTCTACAGGACGATCAGGATGGACTTGATCACCCTGTGTGCTACTTCTCAAAGAAGTTCACTCATCCTCAGAGAAGTCTTGGCTGATGCACTGTCCCATGCCCTGTAGTCTAGTCTGTTTGTTTTTTGTTTTGTTTTGTTTTGTTTTTTGGGGGGGGGTTGTGTATGAAGGCTTCAAACTTTTTGTTTGAGGGTGGGGGTGTTACGTGTCTGCAGGCTGCATGTTTTCTTTCCCTTTCCTTTTGTTTGCCATTTCCTCAGGTACACAGACTGCAGGCTGGTGTCAGTTTGAGGATCTCCAGCTAATCAGAGAAAGGAGGCTTTGATTGGACAAACCAGGAGTGCACACCTTGATAAGGAGACTCACCTGTGGCTGGGGGCGGCTCTCTCTTCCTTGCTTAGAGTTGTTTGGCACATGTGTTGAGCTCTGGTGTATTTCTTTTGTTTGAAGGTTGTGGTGGGAGTAAATAGGACTAGGGTAAGTCTGGGGACCCCATACACTTACTCACGTAGAGTCCTTTCTGTTAGAAACACTAGGTAAGTAGGTTGGTGCAACCCATGTAATTTTGAGCTTGTTTGAGTTGAGGATCAGGGTCTTTTCCCCTTTTTTGTTTTTCTAGGGTAAGAGCTCAGCTAAGTTTTGGTTTTGTCTTTTAGCTGTTCATTTTGGCACAACCTAACTGTCCCTTTCTCCCCCACATGTGTTGTATGAATTTGGGTAATTGTTTTTGTGAGAAAACTGCCATTAAACTTGTTTTTTTTTATTATACTTGTACTGAGTTTCTGAAGTTGTTGCGGTACCCCCTCCTGCTCTTGAGGAAGTGTAACATTAATTTTTTAGGTGAATGTTTCTCTTGACTCTTTGTCTGTTGCAACTTTCTGACTGCCACAGCCTCCCTCTGGTATGCATCATCCTCTGCTACAGCATCTTTGGCCAACCCGTTTGTATTTCTTCCTAAGTTTGATTCTGATTCCACATCTTCAAGAGTTTTGTCCTGTGTCCTGTGGCACATCCATTCCACCCTCATTTTTGAATGCTTATTTTCTCTGACCTGAGTCTTTCACACACTCAGGTCAGCTTGACTACAGTAGACTCTAATCTGACAATGATCTGTTTGCTGAGATCAATCTCTAGCATGAAATCTCATGGTAAGTGCATTTTCTATCCTGTCTATGTTTGGTTCATGAGCATTTGTTACACACAACCTTACTGCATTGGTCGAGTCATCACCTTGTGGCATTCTTATCGTACATTAACCTGCGCTCTCACTACTCTGCTTTATTTTTAGTGCAGATCGGTTGCACGAATATAAACCCAGAGAGTGCAGAGCATGGTCGTCGGCAACTGCGGTCTTGGTCTCTCTCCTCTTCCTTCATCTGCATCAGTACCGGCTTTAACTTTCTATTGCTTTTAAAGCTTTATTTATTAAGTATATTTTAGAGTTACTGGCAGTCCTGTTTTCAATTTTGTTTCTATTAGTTTACCAAACTAGTTTATTGAGAAGCCTGAGTCCAACAGCCCATTGCATGATTGGTTTATGGTCTCCTGTCTCTTTTGTCTGTATTAGGCAGGAATCCCGTTGTGCTTCTGTTTATCCTTTGTAACTTAGTAACTGTATTTTCATTATTAAAAGCTTAGTGAGTGGCAGCAGTGTTGTGGTATCTTATATGTTAAGTTCTTTTGAGCCACGAAGTTAGAGACTGTAACAGTGTTCTATTTCTGTTATTCCAGTGTTGCTTGTATTTTCTTCCAGGTACAGTTTGTTTGCTGGCAGCAGCAGGTTCCTGTAGAGCACACACACTGTTTTGAAATCGTTCCAATGAGAGTGTTATACGTTCCATATCTGTGCGTACACAAAGGTCCACTTGGGGCTGAGTGACAAACCTTCATTATCAGAAGGTGTTTGCAAGGCTCTTTTTTTTTTTTTTTTTATGCCCATGTATGCTCCAATTTGTTGTACCATGCAGACTTGTCTGCTGAGACACTACCTTAAAAAGGCGCCAACTGTGCATGCTTCCTCTAATTCTTCAAATAGACTGAAGGTAGTATAATAAGAACATAAGGCTACCCTACCTGCTCCCAGGAAGCCTGCAGATTGCCAAGCCTAACTCTGTCTGACACATTTTTCACCAACGCTGTCACCTGGCAGGAGAACAACACCTTTCACTGTAGGATTTTTCAGTTATTTACTCTAATTTCATGTACGGAATATATTCTTTGTCTGCAGAAAATATGTGAAAATCTTAAAAAAAAAAATGTATATTTTAAACATGGAGTTTAAACAGTAAAGTGGAAAATTAGTGGATTATTTACACCTCATGCAGTTGTAGGCATTTACAACACAAGAATGTTGTATATGGAGACCATTTATATCTTTAACCCTCTCCAGGCAGACGTTGCAGATTTGCAACAGTTAAGAACTAACAACCTTATTATCCCACATACATATTTTATGAGTTGTTTTTTTTTTTTTTTTTTTGTACCACTGCAGGACTTGGTTGTGCATTAGCAAC
>NW_024582683.1:408426-438994 GCF_018398535.1 Haplochromis burtoni | reverse complement strand
TTGCAGATTTGCAACAGTTAAGAACTAACAACCTGATTACCCCACATACATATTTTTTTTTTTTTTTTTACTCAGAAGTACCACTGCAGGACTTGGTTGTGCATTAGCAACAAAGAACTTAATTTGGGCCTGAGAGAGTTAATATCTGACTAGAGGTTGCAGTTCAATCTGTCCACTGGATTGCTTTGTGGATGATATGGAACTGGTTGTGAATGACCAATTCCAGCCAGGTGGGAGGTTTGGATTAGTCAGCATGCCAGACTCGAAATATAGAACAAACCAACCTCAGTAGCTGCCTGGTGGACATAGATTATATGAGAACATAATGTCAGAAGTGACTTATATTCACATTTGATGAACTCATTCTCTTTCCAGGATTTCTGATCTTTCTTCAGTGATCCCCTGCCTTCCTCTTGGAGATACAGAAAAAGCCCAATTGCCTTCCTATTGGAAGCATGAAAAAAACAGGATTGTAGCTACTTCCAGGGAAATAAAGATGGAAAGTAGCACCCAGGTGCTGCTAATCAAATACACTTGATTAACTGATCACTGGAAAGTGTGATTACCTCTATAAACACAGAGGTTTGGGCAGTTTCCTGTTCTGGAGCATTCAAGTGTGAGTTAACACAAAGCCACAGCTTTCCCAGGAGTGAACGTCACAGCTAATTCTCCCGCAAGGTCAGACTGTGCTCAGAGAAATCACAAAAACTTCAAGAGTTACATGTCAAACGCTACAGGCCTCAGTTACATTCATGACAGTACAATAAGAAAACTGAACAGGTTTGGTTGGACTACTTGTTTGGCATGACCAAGTTTGCCAAGAAAAAGTTTCTTCTTTCTAAAATCAATCTCAGCATGAGATTGCAAAATTGCATCTGAACTAAACACAAGACTTCTAGAAAAATGTCCTTTGAACAGTCAAGACCAATGGAGATCTTTGGCCATATTGCTGCACCACATTTAAAAACAAAAGCAAAAAGCAAACAAACACTGCATATCAACATAAGCACCTCATACCAACTGTTGAGCACAGCAGTGGAGGACAGATGATTTGGGCTTCTTTGGCAGCCACAGGATCTGGGCGCCTTGCAGTCATTGATGATGAACTCCTCTGTAAGTGAAAAGTGAGGCCATCTGTCCAACATCTGATACTAGGCCCAAAATGGGTGATACAACAGCACAATGATCCAAAGCTTGTAGACACATCTAGAACAGAAAAGCTGAAAGAAAAGAAAAGAATCAAAGTGCTGTGGCAAAACATTCAGAGATCTGTGTATAAATGAAGGACCACAAATCTCAATAAACTGAAGTAGTATTATCAAGAAAAGTGACTCAAAATTCCTCCACAATGACACGAGAGACTAATAAAGCCATGCAGACAATGATTACTTAAAATTATTGGTTCTAAATGCAGTTCCAATGCTACTCAATCATGGGGTGTATTTAGTTTTTCACAAGACACTGAACATTTTGTTTTTCACATGACTGTCAGCTACTGTGTATGGCTCATATTTAGCCTTTATGGTTGTCTCGGGTATTTGGACGGCACTCAGCAAGCTCCCGTACATAGTCCTAAAGAAATAGTTAAGGCCGAAACTGAGGCTATGTTGTCATGTCATGTACAGCTGTGTTGTTTTGCCTGAACTTCAGTTTGAAGAATGCATGTGGAAAGCAGACTGGATGTTTTCTTTCCACCTTATCCATCACAGCAACTAGTGGCTGTTGTCTTTTGTTGCTGAACCAGCCAGTTTGTCTCTGAACCTCTTCACTCACCGACTTTATCATTATCCCCAGAAAATCATTAGTTACACATGTTGGTGATAAGAATTGAACATATGTATATTTGTCATCTATTCAGAAGGAGTGAAGGGAACCTCTTTCAGACACTTTCTTTATCGTGGTGTTTTAGCCCACTTAACTTGTAATGCGTAGCTGAGTATTGTTCCCGACCACATCCACCCCTTAATGACTACAGTCCAGCCATCTTATGATGGTTGCTTTCAGCAGCATGACCTTTCACAAAGCTCAAATCATCTCAAACTGGTTCCTTGAACATGAAAATGAGTTTTTTGTTCTCAAATGGCTTCCAGATCTTAACCTAACAGCAATTTTTAGATGTGGTGCAATACAGTTGTATAGATTATGTCACTGTTTAGTTAAAGGTTACTTAGCCTATTGTGTTGTACATATTCAGGAAATCAACATGAACAATACATGAACATTCATTCTGTGTCATATTTCCAACCACCTAATAAATGGTCCCATATCCACTGTCCTGTATGTTACATTTTGCTTTCTACCAGTTCCTGACAGGAATATTTAGCTCTTTAGCTGCTAAATGGAGCTTTGTTTGCTCCAGCGTTTTGCATCTCTTGGTTGTGTGCCTTTTGAGGCAGAGCATGCAGTAGGTTGTGCAATGGTTTTTTCTTCTGGTTTCTTTTTTGGAAAACTGCATTTTGAAATGACACAGATGAAGCCTAGCAGAAGGAACCTTTTAAGTAGGAAAGTGTAAAAACAAAATGCTTATTTTGATACAGCTCAGGGGAAATGCAGAGTCTGGTAACAATAATCATTAGTTTTGTCCCTGTGCACAGCTCTTTTCAGTTGAATACATTATTAAAGACTAAGAAGATCAGCTATAAAACTTGTGCCAATTTAAATCATTTTAAACTTATAATAGTGATCATGCTGTACTGCAGTCCTGCTGGTTAAATGCTGGAGTCTACATGATCATTTTGCAGCTTTCATCGTCCCATTTTAAATGACAGGCTGCTTCACTGATGTGTTGCACCTCTGGTCAGAAAAGCAGACAATGATGCCCAAAAAGGACGGTTCTGATAGATGAACCCAGAGATCCATTTATTGAAAGAAAAAATGTTATGTTAAAGGAAGCTGGCCGTGCACCGTTTTAAGTCTTCACTGCCCTCCCTGCATGGTCTTTCTTCTCTTTGTTCCTCATATATGTAACAAAGCTAATAATTTATGTAGGTTATTCTACCTCCCTCTGTAGACACTGTAGTCAGTAATTGTTAGGAAGCATGTTCCACCTACACTTTCTCATATCACATTTATATTCATCACTCATTCAATAAGCATGATTTCAGAGCTCTCTGGCACTACATGGGACAACAGTGTCACCTATGGGCTAATAATAGATCTGCACCCTATCAAGTCAAGTGCAGTTTTGCTCCTGGACAGTGAATGGGTGAAAAAGTGGGGGGTTTGTGTGTTTTTTAACATATACTCACTCTTGCTCCTCGTATATATTACCTGCAAGATGGACAGAACCTGTGTTCTCAGCGCACTGACATTAATGAGGCCGGGCAGATGTCAAACAAACAGACACGGTGGAGTTCAAAAGAACATGAAAGAAAACTGATTCTGAATAATTAATTTTTCTGTTGCACTTCTCATTACTGTAATTACACAGCCATTGTTCTTTGACAGGGACGAAATGTAAAATTATAATTTAGGCAGTGAAATTGTCATTTGTAGCAATAATTGACACTAATAAAATGATTTTTCCTTCTTTCCCCATGGAACATATGCTAATCAAAATGTGAAGTATTAAAGATGACACTAACAGGCGTGATAAGCAGTTAATGAAAGATGGGAGGCAAGTGGGACAGTAATAGACATACTCCAGCTAATAAGTTCCTGTTCATTAGAGCATGCAACTGTACCCTCCTCCTGTCTTGTCTGTTTCTTCTGACTGACAGTTCTGACAGCCTTTCCTGTCAAAGGGAAACTTTTGACCGCATGCTCAGATAAAACGTTAATAATTCACAGCAGCACTAAGCAAGTTATAAGCCTCTTTATAAATGGATCAGTAGTGTACTATTATTGGAGGATGACATAAGCCTCTACTTGACTCTACTTAAAAATAGATGACACTGTCTATAATGCCCGCATTTTGATGACATTTTCTTGAGTCTGGGAGGATGTCTTCGCTGCGTCTTGCAATGTTGGTGGGCTGACTCACACAGAGTGGAGCAGAGATGACAGGCTTTGATCTCTCCCCCTCTGTTTCTCCAGCTTTTTTCTGTTCCCCCAGTGGACTTTTACACATGTCGACCCGCAACCACCCTGAAAAAGCAGAATGAAGATCCATGAAATGAGATGACAAATACTAGGCTCTCCTTGTGACACGGCAAATGAAAAGCCTGATGGAGAGAGAACAAAAAAGAAGGCAGTGCGAGGCAGCCTAAACAGCGGACTGTAATGAGAAGTGTGTGACTTCTGTTCACTGCTGATGGCCATATTAATCTTACTGCAATAAAATCTGGTCAGGCATTCACAACGGGAGGACACCAAATGCAGCTAAGGCCCCAAATTGCACCCTGGAGGCATGTTACCCTTTAAAAAGAGGATAGGAAAGTTCTGCAAAAAATCCAGAAAATAGCACCTGTGTTACAAGTAGGCGGTAGACGGGCTGCCGGGAGGGCTGGAGGCAAGTTATCTGTAACCCATGCAGCTAGGGTGGTGTCGGAGGGCTGCGGGGAGATCAGGAGTGGTGATTTTTGCCATTAGGACTGTAGCGATCTGGCATGCAGATGAGGGGAACTCTCAGAGATAATCATGCTTACACTGAATTCCCTCATTACCTCTGAAGCTCAGCCATGGGCAAGAGTCCAAGTCACACAAAAATACGCATACTGCACGCGCTCAGAGAGCGAGAGCTCCCAGAGTGAGCATAGTATGAACACAGGCAGTATGTTGATCATAAGGATCTAGGAAATTAGGCTATTAAAGTCAGCCTGTTGGGATAACACAATGTTCGGTGTAATAGTGCAATGCATGTTTTATTCTTGAAAATATTGAATATTAAGACTCTGAAGGGATTTTATATGATTACATGCTCAATAGATCAATGTTACGTAAAAGCAAATTAATTTGTTCAGCGTCACCTATTGTTTCCCTCCACATGACTCTGCTGAAGAAGCTCTGAGAAATCCCTGACATCCCTGGCTTTCACTTCTCTCTGCTTCAGCCTATTATACAGTTCAACCCTGCTCAAAGTCACTTCAATTATCAGCATGATACTGTGAGTGCCTCTGGTCCCAAGAGGTATCGTAACAGTACAATGCTATAGATCCGATTTAGTTCTCAGATCAAAGATGTTACAATTTGCCCAAACTCTAATTGGCGTCAAGTAAAAATAGACTTTTTGAACTTCCTCTGATCTTTGTCAGTATGGGCCAACAGCAGATATAAATGGTGACAACGTTCAGTAAAAATGGTTTTTGTTGCTTTTGTTTTTTTTGACACACTAACTTGTGCACGTATGCTGTTTGAACAGTACAGTTGTCTTTTTGGAAATACCTGCTCTGCTCATGTTTGATGTCAAGTGGAAAAAATAGCTAAACAGGACAAACATGTTTTGAGGAATTTGAAAACACCAAACAGATCCACTGCCATACATTCTCCTAGTGTACAAGGGCTCATTCAATTAGACACAAGATTTTACGCTTTCCATCTAACAGTATTTCACATTTTTAGTTAAGTCTTGTTTGACACATTTTTTAAAAGGAAATTTTGTAAATGTTGCAACAGGGAAATACATAATACCTGCCGGGAGCATACTGGCAAATAATTCACATAAATTAAAGAGGCTCACTGTTGTCACAGTGCTGTGATACTGACTGGAATTTTTGGGACACATACCGGAACTAATTGGCATTTGTCACTCTTTACTCAGACACCTGTGGATCCCTGCATGTTGTTAGCTAGTATGTTTACTAGACGATCAAAGTTGGATGTGATTGCAACATGGTGAAGCCCCGCATTGCTCTGAGTCAGTCTGAAACAAGCTCACCCTAATAGTGATCATCACTCAGAGACAAATTTAATATGCAAATTCAAAGGTGAAAGAGGCCACAGTGTAAAATTATAGACATTTATAAACGTCTAACCCCCATAACCCCATTTTATTACAGTCTTTTCAGGCACACAGTTACTAATGTTTCTTTGTCAGTTCCAGCAACTTTAAAAGAGTAAAAGGAACACATTCTCTCAGGCCCTCCTACCAAACTGTCAGCACCTCGTTCATCATGATGAAATAAAGCAAGCAACTGTTTTCCTGCATAATAGCACAGAGGGAAGTTTCTCTAAGGTTAAACACTATTTTAAGAAACCACATGAACTTTGAGGATTTAAACTTTGTGGTCTATTGTATGTGTATCTGTGTATATGTTTCCTCATAAGTGTAAGCTTAACTGCGTGAGTGAGCTTGCGTTTGTGTGCTTGACTCCGTGAGAGGAAATGCTGCCAACAGAGATAATAAAAAGTTTTGTCAGGTGTGTGTGTGGATCTGTTTTATGTTTCTGTGTGTGGGTGTGCATTATGCAAATACCTATCTGGTATGAGCATGAACAGGTAGCCAATTGGAGTGGGATAAGGAAGTTAACAGGATAAAAAACCCATTGTGGTGGGGCAGCACCTGCAGTTTCTACATGCTTCTGTTAATTCTAAGCTTTCGTTAGCAAAAGGACTCACCTTATCTGACTTTACACTCTAGTAAACTACGGTGTCGGAATCTCAGGAGACTGCTGAAAGCGGATCTTCGCGAGACCTCTAACAGGTCTGGTCAGACTCCATTCTACTGCTCTGGTAGGCTGTCACACTGGTTCTGGATAATCAGCACTAATGACTGGTTGCAGTATAATTAACCCGAAGGCTCAAAGTGTACTAAGTGTACAAAATCCTAATAAGAATTCTCAATATGCTTTAATATGCTGATGTTTTACCTTGTTTTAGTCAGGTTGGCTGTACATGTGGTATTTTCATTTCACAGTTTGTCTCTTGTTACTGTAATTTTTAGCTATGCATTGGCTATATTATTTGTTTCAGTCATACAGGACATCGTCAATTTTAAAGACACTGAAAGCTGTATTGTGTAATTCACAAAACTTAAACTTTAAGAGGCTCCTCTTTGAAGTTAGCATTTAAAACTGTGCAGAAAGCCTAAACTTAACTATATTTGTTCACATTTACTTTGAAAATCTGAAAAATCTTTACAAATCAATTGTATGCAATAAAATCCAAACTTAAATAAAAATTAAATGCAAAATTAAGAATAAAGACAAATAAGATTTTTAAAAGTCCACCAAGTTACTTTCAGTTATGTTTCAGTGCTACCACAAGGCTTTGGCTCTGACTTAAAGGGAAAGCAGCCAGTTTGTCAAGAGCAGACAAAATGTTCATGTTAACTTATTCTTCAACTGTTGCTTGTGTCCTTGCATCATGATATATTCAGTGCAATGATTTTTCTCTGTGACTTGGCCGACAGCATATTGATTCATGACTGTGACTTGAATTGCTGCGTGCGCGTTGTATTGACAGAAACAACTTTCTGTTGCAGAAACTACTCTCTTGTTAAGATACGTGCTTGGCACTCGTAGTACTCATAGATTGAAGATAAACACATAAGAGATTTGGGCTGATTGGCAGCTGATGAGATGTTCTGCTTTGATTTGACGAATGTATACCTTATCTTCTGTAGAAATCGAATTCATAAATCTTGGCTTTTGTTTGCTATAAAACTGTTTTGCTAGGTCTTTAAAGTGATAAATTTCTCTAACTGTATGCAGATGTGTTATCCTGGCGACTCAGTGTTTACTGAAGAAATGTGTGACATGGCTTGGAGCTATTTTGTTTATAACCTACCATAAAACTGCAGCCAAGTTTTTCTATGGAACAGTGAGAGTACTGTGTATTACACTGTTTAATGTGTAGCCATTTAAAACGGGTATCTCATCTGCTAGCCTTTCATAGTTTCATTATCATGTAGTAAGTCAGAAAAATTTAGAATAACAGCACTCACACCTAAGCAGCTCTTCTTGTCATTTTGGGCAGATACAGATTTAAAGAAGATTTTAAGAAAAATAATAAATGATCGTCCCAAAACTTTACATATACAGACAACACTTTATTTCTTTTAACAACAGCAGTATTAGCTGGACGTTTGGATTTCTATGTCTGCCTTATGTTCTGAGCATTCAAGGGGAATTTCAGTGCAACAGTAACAGAAAACCAGATGCTGGCATTGGACCATCGAAGATATGACTAAGCTATTGTGCACATGCAACACTTGTGCTACCAAAACAGTGGAGGTGCTGAAATTCACACTGACTTTATTTACATGGAATGCAAATATACTTGTGGTTACATTTGAAACATGTCTTTATTTATTTTTTATATGTGAACAGCTCACCCTTCAAAAGTAACTGCACCTGTGAATAACGAATCCTCAGTGAGTCGATATTACGCTAATAAACATCAACTCAATGGCGACATAAGCTGCTGTACTTTAAGTGCATCTAATGATTAAGCGGAGTGTACCTTTCTGTTAGTCTTCTGCTACTTTACTTCTTCAAGGAAGATGCTACAAGCAAACCAAAAATATGATTACACCACTGAAGAACAAATAAAATTCATGTTTTAAGCTGGGTAAAAACAAATAGGATAGACCTTAATTAAAATACAAAACCCAACAGACCCTTTCTTCATAACGAGTACACAACATGCCCAACCTGCCACCTGTGCTGACACGGAATAAGTTTGTGACCACACTTTGATGGTAACAAACAATCAGACCTGTGTTTGATTTTTTTGCTGAAATTCTGACACCTGTGGTTACCACAATAACAGCAAGAAGAATGTAAAAATAAGGGAAAACATTTCCAGAGCAGCTACTTTCCAGATGGCAATTAGCTCGAATACACTGAATACTGCTACATCAGATATGTGAAGCAGCAGCTGCAGCATTTGCAGTCTGCATTATTAGCACGTTACTTTAGCTTTGATGCAATGTAAAGAGGACAGCATCTGTGCTGACATCCTGTGAATCTGTTGTGCTTAAATAAAGTAGATTCAGTCATGCATGAGATGTATACATAATCTTTTAATATGGAATGTCATCATCGAGGTCAAAAGCTCAATTTTCTTTACCTTTATCTATGCGAGTATGTGTGCATACATGAGTGACAGATTATTTTTGACTCTGTCTATACAGTAAAGTACTACCCTCCTGCCTGAGCCCCTGGGCCATGGTACATCTGAGCATAGAAGTAGCAGTATGAGTGTAACTACATCCACAACCCTCGACAGCCAGGTGACCAGTGCCTGGGGCCCTGCTAACCCCTATCCCGATGGTGAGGATTATTGCGCACACTGACACAATCAGAATGAGGCCTACTGTATTTTTATTCCTACTCTTATATTCTGAAGACTCCAGTTCACTCAATAGTTACAAAGCTGCAATTCAAAATGTAAATAATTCAACAATTAGCAGCTAATGTATTGTTCACCTGGAGAGCCCAGAGCTCTGAAACACAAGGCATGAATTAGACATACCCAGCTGAGAAATAGTTTTACAGTAAATGAATTTGCTATTTAATTGTTGACAAATACCTTTGCTTGTGGGAGTCACGCTTCCCTCATCAGATACACCTTTACAATGAAACTAAATGAAGTCACTGTTAAGTCTAAAAAAAGAGCAATTATGTCTGTGCCTGCAGGTTCATTGGTGATGGCTGGTTACACGAGCCGTCTGTGGCCTCATGAGTCCCAGCCTCAGTTCTGGAGTAAGTACCAAGTGTGGGAATGGCTGCAGCAAATTATGGACATGCACCAAATTGATGCCTCCAGCATCCCATTCCAAAACTTTGACATCGATGGCCATCAGCTTTGCAGCCTAAGCTACCAGGACTTCATCCGTGCAGCTGGCAGCGTGGGACCCATTCTCTTCCACAGCATCACAGAGCTCAAGTGGAGCGGTATGTCTAAAAACTCTGGGAGAGAGGTTTAAGGGGCAGCAAAGGAAGATGATTAGTGCCAATAAAAAAGAAGCTGGGTGATCCGAGTTGTGTCTGGAACGAGGTCTTGATGATGAGTTGTTGAGAACGGATCGCAGAGCTGGTCAGGGGGTCGCACAGCATGCTGCTGTAGAGGGGCAAAGGATTGCTTAGAGCCAAGGAGATGATGGATTTGTTGTTTGCTCTTGCTAGAATGGGTTTCCTAACAAAGCACAGAGGGGGTGTGAAGCTGAGAAACAACCTGAGAATTGGATCGTCCATTGTTTTTTAATTAGAGCTTTTAAACAAAGTCAAAAGGTTTTTCTTTTTTCTTTGCCTTTTTTGTTTCTTAGGCCTAATACTTCATTTTTTGGCTTATACCTGTTGCAACTGTATGTATAGCATGTGGCTAAATAAGAAAAGAAAATAATACAAATTTATGTAAATTACACAAGCAGACTATATTTTATCTAGCAAATAAAGCCAATACCTTTTCAAGAGTAGCACCAATAGATCTTGCACAACAGGTTTAACCCTGAGGTTAAAAAGAATTTCGAAGTAAACTGAACCAAGAGAACAGTTCTGCTATTGTTGTAACCAACTGTAAGAAACCTGCTCAGTTTCTTGAGATAAGGTGTCACATTTTAATACATCAAATATTGTTCTCACACTGATTGTGATCACAGGGTGTTATTGCTATATGAGTTTGAAGTCATTGGTGGTTATTGGAATTTAGAATACATTTCTGATGTTACTACTTTTTATGATCAAAAAAGGTGTATTGGTGCTTCACTGTTGCTTTTCCCATTTCTACTGAGACAGTCGGGAAATGGGAGAGAGGAGTGCAGAAAGTAATTTTGTGACCAGTCCCTCAATACCAGCCATTTTGAAAATAGTGAATGTACTGACTTAAATATTAATTTGCAATTTATGCTTATATTTCATTTATTTTTCCGTCTTTATCTCTGCACAGGCCAGTACCACGTGGATATAGGGCAAATCGAAAGCAAACCTGAATGTAAGAGTCCTTCACACAAAATGTTAGACAAAAACACAAACATCAGCATTATAATGAATACATCTTCCTGTTCATTGTACTCATTGTGTTATTGCCCTAATTAAGCCTGCCTCCTACCTATTTCTTTCACAGTAGACTTCTCTTGTCCATTTCCAGATGTCAGCTATCCACCTGGAGGTACTGCTGTGATATTTCTGCTATTGTCTATTCAAGTTTTATTCATCGCAGACAAAAAATATTGACCTGACTTCTTTTTTATTTAGAAATCTATGACCCCTCGGTTCACCCCCTTGCACCTGTTGCCTCTCCCAGGGCTCCTAGTCCAGGTGAAGATTTATTTGTACTATATAGAGAGCAACAAACTGTGTAACTGAAAATTATGTTTCACAATGAATAATCTCTTTCCCAGACATCAAACGATCTTTCACCCGTCCACATCCAGTCAAAAAACACAGTAAGTAATAGAAAAAATCTTTTTGAACTAATGCCTTTTATGTAATTTTGATGTTTATTAAACAACCACTATCTACTCTTTTGTTGTTTTTACCAAAGACCCAAGGGGGACCCATTTGTGGGAGTTTATCAGGGACATTCTACTGAATCCAGAGCGAAACCCAGGACTGATCAAGTGGGAGGATCGGACAGAGGGTATTTTTCGTTTCCTGAAGTCAGAGGCAGTGGCACAATTATGGGGCAAGAAGAAAAATAACAGCAGCATGACTTACGAGAAACTAAGCCGTGCAATGAGGTACAACCCCTCACAGCTCTCTTACATTGTTTATTAAAATATAAACCTTATGTTTGCATACAATAAACACACAATCACGATTAAGACATTGGGATGTTGTTTTTCTCAGATTGGTGCTGTCAGCAACAGAAAACAATAACTTTTGTTTGAATGACCATGAATAAAGATGAAAACGTGTACTTTGTGCTTATATTTGATGCATTAATTCATCTCTTTGTGTAACTGATGTTGCACCTGTTTTGACTTTTACCTTAACAATAGGTTTTCATTTTAGTACCTCTTTGTTCTGTTAGTTGATTTGATGAAAGAATGACACAGTACTGTAGACTGCTGAATTCTAAATAGGTTATGGAGAATATTACATGCGTAAATAGGTGTGAACAAACTGGTGTAGGAGTTATTTTTTTAAATTAATGGGGTGCAAGAATTTAAACTCTGTCTGAAATGCAAGCACAAAGCTAAAGTAGCACAAGCGAGTATATGTATGAAGTTGCCAGTCTTTTTCTAAACAGAAAGTTAAGAACAAGTAAACTGTAAACTGTGAGATAGTCCAATGTGATAGAACCTGAATTGTCAGTAAGTTTCCTGGCATTTCCAGCAAATGGCAGATAAGAACGCAAAGAATCTTTTGCATTTCAACTGACAGTTGAAATGCAAAAGTCATCAGAAAGTACTGCGGATTATTTTGAACTGGCTGGGGGAAAATTGAGTGAAACACAAACAGCAGTAAAACTTTACTTAATTCAGTCAATCCAACTAAGCGAAATATGCAAGACTTTTTTATACATATGTTTTCCATAATCTAAAATTACTTGATTTGTCCGTTCTGTCTTACAGATATTACTACAAAAGAGAAATCCTAGAACGAGTAGATGGCCGCAGGCTGGTTTACAAGTTTGGAAGAAATGCAAGAGGGTGGAGAGAGTCGGACAAGTGACGGTTTCATTAATTTATGTTTTATTTGGTGTTGTGTGCTTAATGCTTTATTATAGTTTGCATTGACTGTTTTTGATGATGTCTAAACTGTTTTTCTTCCTGTTTTTTTTTTTTTATTTCAATTTATAACTATGTTGTGATACTGCACTGAAATATTCTTTACTGTGCCTTAATAGCAGTCAAACCTCAGATATGGTCACTTAAAATCTTGCTTTAAAAAGATGAAAAAATTATAATAACCAATTTTTTAAAGAGTTTTCAGATGTTTCTTTTCAAACAGATACTTTTTCCAAGTACCAAAAGAGCACATATCGATAACACATTCAAAATACATGTGGCAAAGAAATGTATGTAGCGTGTTTTGACACTGATACTGTGAAATGTACTTACAAAAGGATGATTGTTCACTGCTTAAAAACCAACCAACCAAAAAAAAAAAAAAACAATAGTAAGAAAATAATAAGGCCAAAGCACAGCACTGAATACATAAACTAGTGATGAACTAGAAATATTTACAATGTGACAATATGGTTTGTACTATTTCATACTTTACATCCATTGAACTGTCCAGAAAGTGTGTAAATGTTTGTTGATATTACAAATAAAGCTTGTAACTGTTTTTATTTTATAAAACTCTTTATTTTCATGAATTCCATGTGTAAGATCTGAATGTAAATTAAGAAACTGAAATCCATCCATCCATTTTTTTTTAACTGCTTATTCAGTTCAGGGTGTCAGGGACTGGAGCCGGTCCCAGCTGTCATTGGGCGAGAGCAGATACTCTGGACAATCACACTAGCATTCACACCTACGGCCAATTTAGAATCACCAGCAAACGAGCATGTCTTTGGGAAGCCAGAGTGAACCTCGGGAGCACAGGGAGAACAATCAAATTCCAAATATAAAAGCCCCAGGACCTGAGGCTTAATTCAAGAATTTTAGTTATATGAGTCAGCATTAGACACTTGCAAATAATTTAGCATTTGGCTTCAGTCTAATATGCAAACTGCAGCTATTCTTGTCCAAACTTGAACAATATTGATGAGCTACAGAGTGCTGTTTAGATCCACAAGTGAAAGCCTTGTTCCCACTAAATCTGTTACAAGCTTGACTCTGAAAAGCCATGCACTTAAGGATAGTTACTGCTTTATCATGACAGTGTGAAATGCCACACAGTTAATTGTTTGCCACTGTGTGCTGTAGCTGCCAAGCTGGTTCCTGCAGGCAGCAGACAAATGAGAGGGCCTTGATGGCCAGCAAGATAAAGGCAGTGCCAGTAAAAGACTGCCTTCTTTGACTTGCATTTGCAAGCAAATCCATTGCTAATCTTCAACTTTGATTTATCTGGCTTATGCAAGCCTTCTTTACATATTGATGACTGACACCACGTTCAGTCGTTATCTTTTGCACTTTCACACTGCGCCGCACTGCATTGTTTTCAGTTTAGTCACTATTCTGTCTCATACATATGCATCATAAGGCAATGATTGCATGTTGTACACTGAAAGACAAAACATGACCTGTTCTTAAAGCATAATTGTCAATAGGTTGTGATCAGAACTGATGGAATGCATGAAAGCTAAACAGAACACTCCTTATTGGTGAAAAAAAATATCTGAGTAGAGGCGTTTCAAGGATGGGTGAATGAATTAATGTAAAGTGGTACAAACAGAATCTTCCTGATTGGACTGAAATAATAGCTAGTGATTGTCCGATTGTTGTATTACATGAAGTAATGTAATTCAAACTGAAGTGTTTATTCATCAAATCCCATTGTTTGTTTTCAGAGCTATTATCAACAAATCACACTCTATAGTTTCTCTGGAGCTGATCTTGTTACGATCCATACATACATTTGAAATGTATACAAAATCAAACCTAGTTGTATTTAAGGCTCGATGTATATAAAGTTAGATTGTACATGATCCTTAAATAGTAAAAGAAAAATGGAAAATGTCAACTATGGTTAAAAAAAAAAGTCTAAAATCAAGTGTCAAAATCAGTTAACATAATTTTTCTAAAAGCAGCTTTGTGTCGTAGCATCCCTTGTGAACTTCCTAAAATTTACTTCTAACAAATAAGACACATATAATTAAAGAAGAAAGAAATCATAATGAAATTAATCTGTGCTGTTTATGTGACAAGAAAATTTCAAACTAACAAAACGTGTTGGCTTTGAATACTCATGGCAAAAAGTCCAACTGTCAAGCAAACACCAAGGCAGATATTGAATTGTGTATTATGTAACCATTACTGCATTTGCCCATGATACCATACCAGTAAGTGGTTTAAGGCAAACTAAGGCTCATTGCACATGAACGCTGATATACTGTATTACAAAGAGATGAATCGAGAAATTAATGAATGTAATGACCAGAAGCACAGGAATACATCAACAGCTCACATTTAGCCTTGGTTTGACTTTGTAATAATATTAAGCATATTATATCACTGCTGTGAGCTGTGATAAGACAAAACTTTGATGTGAGTCACTGAAGATGATTGAGCAGTTATGCAAATGTTAGACTCACGTAACCTCTGCAAACATGAGCATGATTTTCCTAACAGACCACTGCCCAGTGATCACAAATCGTAGCTTTACATACTTCTGATACTGTGACACGAATAGTGCTGTATGTGACCGAAATGGCTCCCAGAAGCAAGCTGCACGTATGACAAGACAGCATATCTGACGAATTCAAGAGAGCACCGTTAAACCAGCATGACATGTATTTACAGGACTTGATTCTAAGTCATCGAGTGCTGGTAACGAAAGCATTCATGCAAACATGCACCCAAACCGGTTGTAACAGATCTGGGAAGGAAGAAAAAATACATTTGCACCTGAGGAGATATTTAATCCATGTGCCTCACTTTAGCACTTTGAATTCTTGTGAGTTTTTTGTTTTTTTACAGACATGCTATTATAATAAGAACAGTCCAGACAATTGTCTAGGAAGATGACAACAAACTCTACGTGGGGTAGAATTATCTAGTGGCCTCCTTGTTCTGATTTATTAGACAATGGCTGCCTTTGTTTGGCCAAAAAGCATATGCAATACCTCCCCACGAATACCTTTATCTCTTATAGTTACAAAATGATTTTCTGATTTGAATAAACCAAGCAAAGGGTATTTTATTATTTAAAAAGGGAGAGCATTAATTCAATCAGATAGATGCAAGAGGAAGAACAGGGAAGTGATAAAAGATAGCCTAAGCATGGGCATGAAGACAGCAAGATGTGATTTTATGTCTGCATCCCATGCCAATAAGTGGGGCTATTGTGTTCTCTCAGTGGATACACTGGCTCAGCTTATCTGGGCCCCTTATCATTTTTGTCTCATACTCAAATGGACCTGTGAGGCGTCCAATCCAACACTGAGTTGGACAGATTAGTGCTCTGTTACTGATGCAGCTTTGCTTTTTGGGGTTATGGGGAGGTCAATCTAGCATTTTATTACCCATTACAAAATGACACACTAGATCATAGTCTTATGATAGGTAAGGAAAGTAGCATTTAAAGTACTTGTGAAGAACGAAGAAAGTATTTTGGTTTTTCTTCTGCATTTGCATTAAACAAAAAATAATTCAGAAATGACCTTTGTTCATATTTTTTGCTGTAACCAAAAACATGAGGAAGTATTCATGAAAATGGACAAATTATTTGTTTCCAGTATGTTACGGAGCCAATTTCCTTTGAAGATTTTGGAGTTCCCATTACTGTTGATTTCCTTGTCTGCATTTGACAATTAATAAAGCTGTAATTTCCTTGTTTCAACCCAAAAAAAAAAAAAAATCAGGTAGAATGTCAGTGTCAAGTGTACATTTTTTGCATAAAAGGTGAAACGCATTAGGGTTATATTTGAAATGTATGATGTTTTTCAGTGTGAAATAAAACAAAGTTCAGTATTTCTGCTGGTTGTTAAAAATTTAGATAGTTTTCAATTGAAATAACGATTTTATTGAGTAAAATCACAAAAATTCCTAAACCCAAACAATGCTCATTTTTCTTGGTTTGACTGAATTCGAATTCTCCCTTATCCTCAGTGAAAACAAAGTTCAAAAATAATTTGAACATCAAAATATTAAAAGCATATAAACCAGTCTACCACTGCTGCAAACCCAAAGCAGCTAAATAAGAGTGTCCATCTTTACATTTCATTTAAAAATCAAATGAAAATAAAGACTGCAGGATCAAATGTCCACAATGGTATTTTCTTTTTTCCCCAGAATACTCATGATACTGTCTTGGACACAGTTCATTATCAGCAGTACAACTGAGATTGATGACAGATGACAATAAAGTTCCGGATAGATCTGACAGTTACTCATTTTCTGGGCTTGTTTTCTTTTTAGACAGGTTTCATTTTACAAAAATCTATTGTTTTCAAAAAGTTAGTTTCGTAAACTCTGGTGTAATCATAAATGTTTCCATTCAGTCAAAACTGTGAAATAAATATACTAAACAGATCAATCCTAGGCTATATAATATTTGTGCAACCGGTTTTTGTTTTTTTAATGCAATTTGCTGGACCAGGCTGAAGCTGGACACGGCGAAGCCGAAGCTGGACCAGGCGACGGCAAAGCTGAAGCTGAAAACTGAGCAGGTAGCAGAGCTGACAACAGAGCTAGAGACTGAGCTAATGACTGAAGTAGAGGTTGTAGTAATGGCAGACAACAAGGTAACTGATCCAATTCTCCTGAGCTTCCTGAACACAAGGAAAAAGGCTGGACGGGCTCACTAGCAGAACCTCAGCTGGCCTGGGAGCAGGGACAGGAGTCATGGATACAGGCTCAGATAAAACAGTCTTTTGAGGTGTCACATGAACAGTTTCAGTGGATATCAACACAAAAAACCCACACACCATGGTGAGCTGATTCAAACATGAATGGCCCAGAGTCCTCGAAGTTGCGTGACACGAATTTTAAATTCAACAAAGTTACTGAAGTAAATGTCTGCTGGGTCCAACATGGTCAGGTTGTTCTGTTACAGTCTGGCAGAAGCAGACTGTATGTATTGTGAAGAGTGGACCCAAAATGCAGACACCAAGGAACTTGGATCAAAACTTGAGTATTAACAAAAAGCGAGCCGTTTAATGAGGCTGGCAGAAAAGGTACAAATAAAGGGCAAGGCAAACAGAAATAAAACTAAAACTAAACAAACAGGGAGAACTAAATAAACAACAAGAAAACCCTAGACATGGAAACCAACAGACGACCTGACAAGGAATGACTGAAGACACACGGACTAAATACACACAGGAGGATAATGAGGGAAACGGAAACACATGGGGAAACAGCTGACACACATGAACATAACCACGTCACAAGGGGAGAGTAAAACTAAAAACATTGAACATAGGAACACAGGACCACTTCAAAATAAAACAGGAAACATAATGAGACGCAGACATGACAACCTGAACTTGACAACGTAAGACACAGACATGAAACACATGAAGGGCAAGGGAGACTTAACAGGGGTTGGAAGACACAAGGGGAATCTAATAACAAATGAAATAGAAAAACTAATGAGCTTAACCATATACTATAAACATCAAAATAAACTAAAACTCAAAACACTGGGTCATAAGACCCAGGATTGTGACATACAGTCCTTCAAGTACCTCTGTGTCCACAACCCCTCAGATCTGACATGGTCTGCCCACATTCAGGTCCAGTACAAAAAGGCTAGGCAGCGCCTGTACCACCTACGACAACTGAGGAAGTTCAGGGTCTCTCCAGAGATCCTCAGGACTTTCTATATAGGCGCTGTGGAGAGCATCCTCACACAGAACATCATGTCCTGGTATGCGAACAGCTGTGTCAAGGACAAAAAACAAACATTCCCATATCATGCCTGATCCTTCTGACTTCTTTGCAGCACAACTTTAGCACCACACTCACACAATGTACATGCCCAAATTTTAAAATTGTAAATTTCCAGATTGTTTTATTCTGTTTGACTTGTATGTAATTCACTCACTTATTGCACGTAATGTCCTCTTTGTATATATCTACCTACTTTACTTACTTTCGTGGAGCATATCAGGTTTCACTGCGTGTTATACTTGTATAACTATGTGCGTGACAAAAAAAGGGATCTCGAATCTTGAATAAGCAGAATAAAAATGGATAAAGACACATTTTGAATTATATGTCCTTATGTATCTTTGAATGTATGTTGGTAATATGTGTGCAATTTACAATGCATTCATTACAAACATTCTTGTCTAAAAGTCTCTGAGTTACAGAGAGAAATACATAACCAACAGCACACTCTTCCATAATGACAACACTTGCTTTTATAGATAAATTAATAAATGGTTTTGTTGTGGTAACGGGAAAGAATTTGTTCTTCTCAAAGTCTGGCTCTGCGTACATATCTCTTCTCTTCGATATAGTACGAACAACAACAGCAGTTCAGCACGAGCATCGACCCTTTTCATCCTTTAACAAAGTACCTTCACAGCAGAGGGCAGTAGTTCACTGAGTCTATTTAAAAGCGACAGAACTACATTGTAAAGGCACTTGAAGGACCAATGTAGGTAAGACTCTTGTTGCCTGATCGTTAATGTCTACACGAGCTTATAATACATTTATCACCGGGGTAAACTTTTTTTTCATTAGTCCAGTGTTTGCGTTTAAAGATTTTTCTGTGCTTCATGTTTTTCTTTTAAAAATACGGATTTTATGGCAGAAAACGGCTCTGTCCTTCTTCACCCCACCCCCTCCTTTTTTGTCGTCAGGCATCTGTATGGACACGTCTTGCCGACGGAGGACGATAACATGGCGGCCTCCTTGCGTTTGGGTCGTCAGGGAATGTTATTTGGCCTCAGACTGAATAATTTTAATAAATGTTTAAGGTCGACACACCAATGGCAAGACCAAGTCAGACACTTCTTTCAGTCGCCATGGGTACTCGGTAAGTGTTGACAGTTTACCAGGTAAATGGCTGTTGCCCTTTCTGTGCTGACAATCGCTGGCATTTGCAATCGTCACTACCCTTTAATGGGGCAACGTTACTTTGCTCTCGTTTTGTCAGGGCATGACAAATAGTAGGAGTGTTGGTAAATCAGAGGGTTGGCATGAGTGTTAAGCGAAAAATGTAATGGTTATTTTTTGCAGTTAACGGTATGGAAAGCTGCTAATGCCGCTTTCTAAATCACTTGGATTATCTTGCATGTCTCCAACCAGTCTGGTTTCTCTCCCTGTAAACGAACTTGCGTCATCAAAGCTGTCACATTTGTAGCAGAATCATTAAATGTTAAAAAAAAAAGAAAAAAAAGAGTATTAGCTCCAAAAAGTGCTAACACTGAAGCGGCAAGGAGGAGAAAGAGTGATGGTAGATGAGTTTAAACACGTAGGTCAAACAACAAAAGCAATGAACAGTGTATAAGAGAGGTGAAGAGAGTGTGGGCAGGGTGGAGTTGAGTGTCAGACGTGATAGTAGAAAGAGTGAAAGGCAAGGTTTACATGATGGCAGCCAGACCTGCTGTGATTTAAGGTCTGGAGACAGTGACACTGACTAAAAGACAGGAAGCAGATTTGGAGATGCTAAGATTTCCATTGGGAGTGCAAAGAATGGACAAGATTAACACTCAGTATATCAGAGCCCAGATTGAGCGCTTTAAGTTAAAGAGGCGAGACTGAGAGGGTTTGGATATGTTCAAAGAAAGAATCATGGATATGTTCAGCAAAAGGTCTTGAATATGGAGCTGCTTGGCAGGAGGAAAAGAGGAAAGACCACAGAGGATGTAGTGAAGGAGAAGATGCAGACGGTTGGTGTGACAAAAGAGGGCTCCAAAAAGTTCCAAGAGTGTAAATGCGGTGTATCAGAACTAGGGCTGCACGATTAATCGTTAGAAAATCGCGATCTCATTTCCAAATGACAACGATTTAAAAAAATAAAAATAAAAAAAATAAGACGACGACGATTGTACCGCATTTTGATCCGGGACGTACTCTGCATGAAAACAAGCGCTCACTCTTCCTGCTCAACAAATGACAAGGGCGGAGCCTTATACCACGTGATACAGAAGCTGTGCCATGTGATGCTAAAATTAGCAGGGAAAAAACAACTGAGAGCATGTCAGGGATGAGGAGAAAGTGACAGGAGAAAATCCGTTCCGGTCAACCACCCAAACACCAATAACGGGAACCTTATACAGCGCTTCCCTATACACATCGAACTCAAAGAAATTACGGAGGCTATCACTTATCACCTGACCAAAGATATGGCTCCCATCAACACTGTGCAAAACGAGGGATTTAGGAAAATGATCAACACCCTAGACAAACGCTACACAGTGCCGTCCCGCAACTATTTTTCTATTGTTGCACTACCTGCTCTATACACGCAGTGTCGAGCAACGGTGGAGACGGAATTTCAAGCAGTACAACATTTTGCGGCAACAACAAAACGTGAGACATTTGTTGTTTTTATGTTTATTTATTGTTTTTATGTTCAGTCTCAACTGTTACGAAGTTGATGTGCAGTTAATAAGTGCAATAAATATTTATACTGGAAAAGAAAATCGTGAGAGAATCGTGATCTCAATTCTAAGCCAAAAAATCGTGATTCTCATTTTATGCAAAATCGTGCAGCCCTAATTAGAACTTTATTTAAAGGGATCTTATTGAGAAACCTTAAACTAGCTCCTCCAGGATGATGGCGCTTTAGGGCACTCGTACTTCACTATTTGCAGATTTGAAGAGATGCACTGAAGCTGTTCTGGTGGAACTTGTTGTGCCCATGATTCCTGCGCTTAATTTTTTCTTTTTTCCCGTTGTGACATGTAAACATGTCAGTAATTAAAATAAAATGTTCAGTCCCAAATCCAGTATGAGTATATGAATTTGAAAAATTACACAGATGTCATTCTTTGTCAATGAATCTCATTCAGAAATAAAACTGCCCAGTAAATGATTTGGGACTTTAAGCATGAAAAAGATAAAATGTAAACAGACAGATTTTCTGTTTTTGAGTACTGAAACAACATGCATGCCATATAAATACACAACTCTTCCTTACACATCTCTGAAGGTTGATTCTGTTCATCTGGACGTCCCGATGAATAGAATCAACCTTTGGAGATTTACTTACCTGGATAATTGAGCGTGCATCAAGCTCTTCCTTACACACGAATAGCAGTCCTCACAGGACAAGACTCAGCAGTCCATCTGCATCTTAAGGATAAAGGACACTCTTTCGAGGATGCCAATGTTCACATTTTGGACAGAGAGGACAGATGGTTTGAAAGAGGAGTGAAAGAAGCCATCTATGTCCACTGTGAGCGACCATCTTTGAACAGAGGCGGTGGTTTACGACACCAACTCTCTGCCATCTATAATCCAGTTTTGAGATCCCTTCCCAGACGCCTTAACGCCCACTCACATCCTGGGCCATCTGACCTCAGGAATTCGCATGATAAGGTGGGGCCAGGTTTCACAATGAACTCACCCGAAACTCTGGCTGATTGGGACCCACACCCAGTTTCACACCTTGGCTCAGGCGATTAGAGGATCATCAGGGGGTCCTTTTGTCCCTCTGTGGGGGGAAACTCCCACTAGGTTTATATCTGGGACTCTCCACCATTTGACCTTAGAACTGAAGAAGCTTCTCGGATGAGAGGTGAAACGTCTTCAAGCAACTTAAAGAAGTCCAGACGCTTTTCTTTGCAAGCTCCTTTGACTTACACACTGAAGTTTTGCACCACTGCTGAACATACAGCAGGTGGCAGCAGCACACAGTTTGGCCAGAGACCATGCAACATGAAACAAAGGCCATGTTACAATAAATAAAAACTAACACACCAAGAATTTGAATAATTGAATCCCCAAATTATTTAAATTTTTCATTTCTCTTTTAAATTAAATGTATATAGATTTATAGTTATATAACTGACTAACTTGGCTGCCTGACTTTTATTATGTAAGATTAATTTAAAGTGTGGCGTCAAATGGAAAGGGCTTTTTTTTTTTTTTTTTTTTTTTTTTTTAGTTAGTTTTTGTTTTTCTTTTACCTGTTTGGGTTAATGTTGTTTACTGCTAACAGAAACTTTTTTTAAATATGTATCATGCATTAAAAAATTCTATTATAAATGACTGTAATATGTGTGTTGTTCAGTAAACATAAAGAATGTGTAAAACAAAGGGCTATTCATTTTAAGTTGTACCGTGTTTGAGCTCTAAACCTTATTTTTGTTGCTTTCAGCTTTACTACCATATGTAGTAAAGCTGTTATCTTGGATTTATGTTTTCTTCTGGCAGCCTGAAGCTCTAGTGTGAACTCTGGCCTTCTGTGTGACTACAGATGGTGACAGTTGGGGACCACAATGATACAAATGCCTTTGCATCTTCTGGTGTAGTGTCATCCAGGAGCACAGTTGTATAAGTGACATGGCAACATTTTCATGGTACCGCTGTCTCTTGTGCTCTGCTGCAAGTTGAACATACGGACCCCCAAGGGCTTTATTCGAACTATTCAGTGCTACTTCTGAGCATGTTACTTGATGCATTTTGACATTCAAATATTTTAGATGAAATTGCAAAACCTTACTGGAAGGGCTAATTTTTTTCCTATTCTGAAAGAAAGGGGGGATTTTTGTTTTAAATTTAAACCTAATGAAACCCTTGACATTATGTGCCGTCGTAAATCACATGTTATTTTCTTTCTCTCCTCTAGGCGTCAGTCCACTCAAAGTGCAGATGCCCGCACTCTCTCCTACCATGGAGGAGGGAAACATTGTCAAATGGCTGAAGAAGGAAGGTAAAGAAAGCACGTTGACAGAAGACTTTATTAGAAAATTTAACAGACACGCATCACACATTTGTACTGAGCTTCTTTGTCAGATTTTAAACCTCTTTGCGTTTTAATATGTTATCCAAAGGGACAGATGCTTCACTTTTCTTGTACTTGTAATATCCTCCCCTGTAGTGCTCAGTTGGTTTCCAAATATATTCAGTTCTTAAAGTAACAGAGAGAGGCCTGAGAAATGGGTCACCTGAGGGCCTCTGGTGGCTAATTGGCTCAAGGACCATGGCAGTCATTATCAGTCACTGTTTAGCAACTCTGCATAGCCAGGATCCTTAGTCGCACACTCATTTATCAAGAGGCCAGATGCTGAATTCTGATTGGCTTCTCTGCTGTGTTGCTATGTGCTGTGACTTGAGGTTAGATTTGAGTTTGTTTGTGTGTGAGTGAGTGAGAAAGGTGGGGAAAAAACAGATGAATTATTTGAGAAAAATATATCTACACTACTACTTTCTTGCTTTTTAAAAATGAGTTTATGGGAGACTGATTAAAAGCACTCAATTTGCATAAGATAATATGTTCAATTAATCAACTGCTGCTTGAACTGGTATTTGAACAGGATCCACCTGAAAGGGTCAAATGAATCCTTTATCTTTTTTTTTTCCAGCAAAACATTGAAACAGTAGTGAGAAGGTTCAATTTAGGGGAATTTATTTTTACAGGTATTCTTAAGTGAGCCACAACATTAAAACCATGTCTACTATATTGTTTACAGTAGTGTGCAGAAATAACAGTGATGTAGACGTCTCCAAAAACTCTATATGAGGTGTGCTATATTTGTACAATTCTAACAAGCTTGAAAGTCAATATTTGGATTTTGAAGGATTCAAAGCCAGCCATTCAAAACAGTGCTAACCACTGCAGCACCATGCTACACTAAATCTATATAAATTCGAAAAATTGGATAAGCTGGATTTGTGTACTTTGTTGCCTCTGCATCACTGACAGTCCTGGTTGTTGTTAATAGATTTTAAGCTTATCTTTCTATATACCATTGTAGCCAGTGAAAAGGTTTAAATTTCGGTGGACTTGGCATAGATGTTTGCTTGATTAGACAGATCAACTAATTAGATTTTGATGATTGAGGATCACACTCACTCTGTTCATAACTCCTAGAATAAAGTCCCAATTATGACAGTACACAGTGTTTAAGAGGGTAAATGATTAGGCGATTACATTTATATCTAAAAGGTCACATTGACTATGACATCATAATGTCCTGAAAAAACATGCTGAAACTTGAATGGTGGTAGATGAATTCTTCAGCAAGGCACAAGGCTAGTTTTGTCATCATGTACATTGCACTCGAGTAGAGCAAAGGTGAAAGTGCCCAGGGTCACCTTTTTTAATCTTTATTTCTACACATTGCACCTCACCCCAGGGGTCATGTGGTGTTAAAACCTCATACCAATCCAATCTGCATTAACTCTCAGGGGCTTCCAAAATCAATACTCCCTCTGCTCTTCCAACCTTTCCCCATTTCTTTCCACCTAAAATTTCCTTAACCTACCCTGTTTTGTTTTTGTTCTTCCTACACCTCATCCTACCTGTAATAAATCCTATACATTTAGAAAATTATTTGCAATTTTGCAAAATATTTTTTTTAGGCATCCTGTTTTCAAAATTTGCTACATTGCCATGTTATGTATCATCTCACAGCTGATTAAAATGTGACCAGATATCAAATTTGGGTAACCCTTTTTCAGGCCCCAGCCTTTAGGAAACCAGAGCGCAACACATGAATGAACAAATGAACTACGTTTTATAAACCTTATCTGTTCCTACCACTTCCTGTTATCACACAGCAAATTTCGGTTTTCCAAAGAACTGACAACATCAATTTGGCGCTGTCTTGACTGAAATACCATTTAAGTTGCAAAAAATTTGAATTTCTTAAGTAACTGAGCATTACAGAACCAGTGGTTTCTAATTGCTATCCTACTTCTTTGCAAATCAGATGATAATGTATTCCAGCTCTTTCATGAAGTGGACTAGTGAGAACCTACTGGGATAGCCAACGATCTTGCCTTCTATCAGACTTGCTGCATTTTCAGATCTCACATTCTTTCCCATGAAACATTGATTGGTTCTTTTATTTGATATGTAAGCTGGAGGAGAAACTTATTT
This sequence comes from Haplochromis burtoni, assembly GCF_018398535.1. Classification (NCBI taxonomy): domain Eukaryota; kingdom Metazoa; phylum Chordata; class Actinopteri; order Cichliformes; family Cichlidae; genus Haplochromis; species Haplochromis burtoni. The sequence goes on along the minus strand of NW_024582683.1, from coordinate 413,555 downwards.
TGCATAACCTTTTTGTTCTTTCAGTGGAATTCCTTCATCTTTATGCAACAAATTTGTTCTCTTTGTGAATAAAGTGCGATTCAAAGTGCTACTGATGATTGTGACTCATGCATTCATGTTAGAATGAATAAGCTGCACTTCCACAAAGGTCCGAAACACTCCCAGAAAATATAAAATTTGGTGTTGAAATACCAAACAAGTATTTATTTTAATTTATTATCTGAAAGTTCTCAGATGTGTTTGTTTACATCTTCAGGTGAGGCAGTTGCAGCAGGTGATGCCCTTTGCGAGATTGAGACTGACAAGGCTGTGGTTACCATGGAATCTAATGATGACGGCGTCTTGGCGAAGATATTGGTGAGTGAGCAAAAACACACATGGTGCTGTTCTGACAGAGATTAATAGAAATGTGAATTTATTTACAAAAAGCAGGCATCCTTGGGCCTTGGGTACTTTTTTCTTAGATAAGTTATTAAGTGGAAGGTCTGAGGATGTGTTTAGATGTGTGTGCAGTTCTTAATGTTATTTTACAGAATCATTTAAATAACGCAGGATATCATCATCTTTCAAGGCTCCTTCACTGATTTTGCTAATTGGCTGTGCTTGTTAAATAGCTTCCTCTTTCCAGTGACAGCAAAGCTTTGACAAGGTGACTGAGAACCTTCACAGACACTTTACTGACAAATATTTCTTTCTTTCCATCCCCCAAGTCTGGTAGCTGTTTGAATTTTTAATAGGCTGTCAAAGACCAAGCAATCAGTTGTCTTTCATCAGTACTACACCACATGTTTTTTTTTCTCTAAGAATGATGAAAATATTTTATCTCTATTGCTTTATTAATACATATTTGTGATTTAATGAATTTGTGCAAGGGGAATCTGAGGTAATTTCCTTATAATTTCAGCAAGATTTGCCTTAATTTAAAAAAAAAAAATAAAAAATTAGGAATAGTGGTTGGGTATTTTCTGTGTATGTTCCTGTAAATGCACAAAAGCCAAAATATTCTTTCATGTCATAAAGAGTGCCTTATGTAATTATTATACAACATGTTCTCTGGCTATGTAATTTTGGACATGCTCAAGTTGTAATGACGCCTGGGAGCAAGAGGGTTCAATTAGGCAATGTGTTTGAAACCACAACAAAAACAAATATGCAGCCAGTTCTCGCAAGCAGATGTACTCACAAATATATACACAGATATACTGACAATTCAGAGTATACGATACACTAATTTTTTTAGTTAGAAATATATTTATGTTTTCATTTGGTTGCACTTTTTCACATTCACTTACTCCATCCTTGTCTTAGCCACTGTGGGGATGAAGTAGTTTCCATAGCAACCATCGAAGAATTGGGGGTAGGGGCTTCAGCTGGAGGAGAATGATGGTCTGCATTAGATAAGCCCCCAAGCTTTCGTTCTCTCAGTCTGTGACAAAGAACATGTGTATTGGAAAAACCAGCAGACTTTGGCGCCGTTTCAGAGTTTTGTGTTTTGGTCTTAAAGTGCCAAAAATATATGGCACTTTGTCAGGGTCAGAGTGCATTAACACCTTAGAAGTGTAATTATGGCTCTCCAAACACACAGTGGGTTTCTAATATATAGAATACAATAATTACCTGCAGCTGGTGCAATCCTGCACAGACTAAAGCAGACATGAAACTTGTGCACCACAGGGTTTATTTATGGGGGTCAAGTACTGCTATGGCACACTACCAATTTCCAGCCATCAGTCATGGATCCTGCTCGTGTTATGATATTGAACACTAGCACCGTGGATTACTGCATCTTATTAAGCGCTTACTGCTTTGCTCTACCCTGACCCTCGCACTTCAATCCTAAACTTAGTCAAGCGTACAATGACCCATCGACTCGTGAACTAACAAATATTTTTGAAGATAAATTCATGTTGGTCCCCTGTGTTCAGCAAATTGAAATAAAAGAGGCCTTGTCTAGAAATTAATTAAAAGGTGACAGATGGCATTTAAAAGTTGATTAGTTGGTGATTAAGACCAAAAGTAAATTGCAGGAAAGATTTAGAGGAAGATTCATGAATCAATGAATTGATAAGGATGTCCAAACATTCTGCAGCGCTAACCTGTCAAGTTTGTCATTTATCACCCCTCCACATGTGTGATTTTATGTGAAAGAGCTTAAATTGGACTGTCAGTCTGTTTGATAAGTGAAAGATATAACTGCCATCCTCTTTTTACATTATCTATCATGCTCTATTGATCAGGAGCAAACCTTGCCTTACTAACTAAACAAAACTGTCTCATTTTCTCTGTTTTTTTTGTGTTCCTTTTCCAAGTAAACTGCTCATACACTGTATAATCAGAGGGTCCTTCTGAGCTTTGTGTTCATCTTCTTCTGTACACTGTGTATGCCAGTATAGAACAATTTTAAAAACAGACCTGAAATGGTTGTTATCAGGTAACGTATGTAAAATGTTGTACAGGTATAGCATCTAACAACTGTTATTTTGAGATTATTGTCAATAAGCTGTTGAAAGTCTCAAAGAGCTTGTATTGTTGTATAAAAATATTATGTTGAACGTTAAGCCTCATAAATGGTCTGGTTTTGTAATATCTTTAGCCGTGCTGAAGGTTTCATGAGAGGTCTCTTAAGGGCTCTATGTAAAATTTATACCTTCTTTCACTGGGCAGTAAGAATAGTGAGTGTCTGCAAAATCCTAAATTGCTGTACCATTGTAAGCTGTAGACATTATTGCCACGTGCTTCACTTTTTTCGCAGATAGCCTACTTTGTTTTTTACACAGGTGCCATGCAAAAGAGAAGTAACTAAAACGAAGAAAAATAGCCTGGATAATAAAACTTGATTTGTGATATTGGGGATAAAACGTATACATGTGAGTGCACTCTCACAGCTGTGGGAAACCTCCCTGTGGCAATTATGCAATCTCTACTAGTAGAAACTGTCACAGTCGCATTAGATTCAAATGACTTACCTGACAGGCTCTTTAAGCTTCAAATAATGGTGCAGATTGCAATAAATTTTCCACCTGGGACGTATGAGTTATACAAAGTGATTTATTAAATATGGTTATTCCCAAATGTGGTCTGAAATAAAAAATATATGTATGCCTCCAAATATGTGTAATAGAAAAATTAGCCACAAAATAACTGTCCACGCCTGACCACTGCAACTTTCCATACCATTTCTTTAATAAGTCACAACAGCAGTATTTCTTTGATTGCAGAGATTTGTGGGTCATAAAGATGACATGAGGATATAAAAGCAGCAAAGATTTAGAATTTAACTTGCTTCCAGTGGAGATGGATTTTTTTCGGTTACCTTAACTTTATGTAGATGAGGTTAGAAACATAATTTGCACTTCCCATAGGTTTTGGTGTTCCGTAACTATTTGATGGCAGTGTTGAGTGCCACACCACCGCAGTGCACGAAGCACCTGTTTATGCAAATATTTATAATGCCTGCTGTGAACATGGCATGTGATTTTTACTTCAAAGATCCACTTAAGTGCTTTGGCAATGGTAGTATTTTAGGTGTGTGCGTGCATATGATACACTGTAACACTATTACTGATTATTAGCGCTTCAATGCGATCAGCAGTGCTGGTTGTGTGCTTCTGCATAATGTCAAATTGAAAGAAATATTAAGCAGCATTTACTATCACTTAAGAAATTATTTTTGTTGGTTGACATAGGGGAGTTGGTGGACTGGCTACAAAACAGCATTAACCAAGCCATAGCCAACTACCACAGAACTGTTGTACTAGACTGCAAATCTTCACTTGCTGGTGTGTTTCCTAGAACAGTTTCAATCTGTTACACACACAAGAATTTTGGGAGGGTTATCCAAATGAATGAATGAATGAATGAATTTGTGTTTCTGTCTTGATACATTATGTTCTTTTATTTAGCCTACACATTGTAAGTTGTGTGTTTTTGTTTGCATGGAAAATCCTTTTCATGATTGAAGATGAATATCTGTGGAAATTTGCAGAACAACATATTTATTGGAAAACCTCTTTACATATTACCTCATCTTTCACCTCCCACTGGCCAGCAAGGGCACTGTGGGGTCACTAAATATGAAGAATAAGTCACGCATAGGCTTAATGCACACTTATATAATGCCAAAAAAAAAAAAAATACATTTTTAACCTGTCATTTAAGGATTATGTTTTCCTTTAAAACTTTGTTTTAAATGAAACTTTAATGTTTTATCATACGGGGCAGATTAGTAGATGTGAGTTAATATTACTTTTTTTTGTTAATCCTACTTTGATTTTGCAAGCCTAAAGGAGAGTGGTGGATTATGTTTACAATGTTGGCATTATGATCATAGATTGCATTATTTAATTATTATAATTTTTAATTTTCTTTAATGACTATTTATTGTTCATCTTTCTTTTTTGCATTTGGTCAGATTTTTTTTTAATTTTTTTTTTCCCTTAACTTACCCGTGGTCTTGTTGGATATTTAAGTACAACAACATGGGTAGTTCTTCATCCTCCTGATTGTCCTCCTCATCATATTGTGCTACATGTTTAGGGGCAGCTCAATAAGGACATATGGTTTGAAATGAGATCCAATGCAGTAGTTGAGCACAATATGTTAAGCTTTGGCCTTTCATTTAGACTGATCAATATGTGAGGAACAACACCTTACACAGGTGCGGGAGAGTAGGAAAAAGCTTGCTCTGGATTTGGATTACTTCATAAGAACATGGTAAATCAATGGTTGACAGCTTTGAAGAGCATAAGACACATCCTCGACGAACCTATTCCAGTAGATGTTGTTGTCACTGAGAAAGTGGCGTCTGTAGGAGCCATTCTTGGGTTAATACCTTATGTGGTCACTAGAGGTCACCTTTTTCTGTTTTGATTATGTAATATAAAGGTATTTAAGGTAGACGCACGTAATCGGCGTCAGGTGTGTCATTGAGAAGGCAAACAGTTTGTGACCGTTGCGCTGTTATGCTAAGTCGATACAGAATAAAGACCAAAAGGGACAAGATACATACTGCTGGATTTATTGGACTGTGAACTTAATTCATGCATACCAGTGACATCGCGTCACCCCCGTTAACGACCACCTCAGTGGCTTCAAGCGTAGGCTTAGCCTCTACACTAGAGTCACAAACT